>NC_089207.1:2299919-2599919 GCF_963930695.1 Labrus bergylta | reverse complement strand
CACCCCTGTATAGTCCTGTTTCCTGTTTTCTTGAGCTGTTGTAATGGAAAAATTCCCCCCATGGTGGGTCAATAAAGTCTATCTTTATCTCTTTTAAAAAGCAGGGTGGCGTTTTATTTAGTTTCCGGATCCTTACAGCACTGTTTGACCTTCATTGTCGATTGTAGAATTTAAATCAGTTTAACACGTGTTGTCCGCTTTGGAAGAGTTCAATATGTGACACATCTGACAAATCTTGAACTCCTTTGAGCAGGGCTAAAATATTACACAACAAAATCCACTCACACCAAACACATTAGTGGGTCAGTGACAAATAAGTGTTGTTCAGATGACCAATTCAAAAATCTTTTAAAAACACAATTTGAAAGCATGCATCAGGTTCATTAAAATGTGAGATTTGTATTCATGTTGGTTTTGTGTTTTTTAAAATTACATTTAAACCTTTTTTTTCAAAAGGTAAGACTAAATAGACCTAAAAATGTCAAGTGGTGTAACCACTGAAAAATTAAGAATATTGATTCTTTTATACATCTAGAGTATATGCAAGCGTACTCATGATTGTAATTACTTCATTTTAAAATAGCACAAGAAAATAGATTTTATTAGGATTATCCCTAAATTTATAAGTTATGCCCTTTTCCAATACTGAGCGGGGCACAAAGCTGTAAACACTTCTGTTTTCTAATTAATTTTTGGCAAATTATGTAAAAATTGTTTAAAAACATGTTATTTCACTGCAAATACTGGTTACACCAATTGACACAAACCAGTTACACCAACTGACCACACTGCTTCTACAGTCAAAGGCCATTGTTTCTTGAAGAAATTGTTGTTAGCTTCCTCCATTTAATGTTTGCTCCACCTACCAAAGTGCACAGAATACCAGTACGCTGATGACAGTAATGTAGCACATTTGTCTTAAACACAGAATAGTATAAAACTGAAGTGAATAGATCGGCCTTTTGGATGGGTCTCATAGATCGGCAAATTCTTACTGATACCTGATCTAGCTGTCTTAGTCAGGATCAGTGCATCCTTAATTAATTCATATCTTAAGTAAATTACAACATCTGACCAAAATCTTCAGGGGGAATTCATTTCTTCAGTATTTGGAATAAACTCAAGGTACTTGTGCCCTAATCAAAGGATAACATACCCACAGGCAACACTTTACATCTCTCCTTCTTTACATCATAGCCATCACAGCACAAACAGCATTGCCACCTTCTATAGTACCAGACTTTGGCAAGCAAGCTCCAGGTAGTGACATGCTGATACTACCTACCACATGGCCCCTGATAGCCGACACAATATTACAGCATACATACATATATTAGATCATACATGTTTAAAGGTGCACTATGTAGATTTGGAAGTGAAATTTGAAAGTTGGAGAAGTGAAACAATTCTTTGATATATTTTCTGAACTGAATACACAAACTTTATTCAAAGTAAAAAATGGGTCCCTGGAACAATGTTTGGAGATATAAAGCTACCAGGAGAGTTACGCTTTCACTGTTGCGGGCCCCTCCACCATGACTTCTCCAGCAGCATTTTATCTTCAAACAGTGTTACAGGGACCAAATTTTCATCTGAGGACAGTTTGTGTTTAGAGTTATGATGGACATATAGCACATAAGTTTAATTCTTTGATACGAAGTTTCAATGGTTACACCACTTAGACATTTTTGCCTAAATACCCCAATTATTCTCTAAAAATGTATAATAAATATAAATTTTAGACTAGGTTCTCAAAACAAAGGATGAAAGCATGTCATTTGTGCATTTATTTTTAAATGTTAAGCCTTTAAAAGTTAACTAAACCTTATGGACACAAAAAAATGAGCGTCACGTCATTGACACTAATACGTTTTTCTTTCATTGAGAAGTAGCCTATAACTATACAGATAGCCTATCAATATGAAAACACGATAGGCCTACTGGCAGGCTTTACAATACAGGGGTGAAAAGTCTTAATTTAAATTTAAAGAGTTTAAGCTTAGCCCGTATTTTCTGACGATCAATGGGTCAAACATTCACAGTAATACACAATAACATTTAGTTTTTCCACTGCTGAATAGTTTAAGAGTGAATGAAAGCTTACCTGCTGAGACCGTTACCACCATGAAGAGTCCCAAAATTATTCTCATGATTCGAACTTTGAGTGAAGCAGAAGAATCAGATATCCCGAGGAGTGCTGCTAAATTAGGTAAATTAATTTACACAAAGTTAGGGCATAAAAAATGCTCCGTGTGGTGTTGTGGGCATAACTATTATGAGATTTAAAAAATATATATATATATCTTTGCGGTTTAAACTTTAAACCACAACCCAAAAACATATAGGCTATCAGAAATCACAGCACTACTGTCTTCAATTGTTAAAGAGTTTCCGTTTAAGTGAAAGCAAGTGTCCTGGTTTCCTCTTTTTATGTCTCTCTCTCTGCAAGTCACAACGTGTATGGCAAGCCCTTTTAACATTTAAGTATTAGCGGTAATAGCAATTGTAGATATCGATAATTGCTTTTTGACATGTTAGAATTCCAAGCCGATGTATCCACAATGTAATTTTCACTATTATCAATTCTAATCAAAGATATTTACAGTTTATTTTTCACTAGTGGAAATGGTCATTGTAGATATCTGTAACTTAATTACAACTAGTCAATTGTGCCATTGACTTCTATTCAGATTGAATTACAGATATCTGTAATTCAATTTTTACATGTTGTAATTCAAAGTCGACATATCCATAATGACATTTTGACATGTCACAATTCTAATTCATGATATCTACAACTCAATTCTCACTAGTAAAAATGTTAATTCTTGATATCAACAATTCTATTCTTATTAGTGACAAAGTTAATTTATGATATCTACAATTGTTCTAACATTACAGATATGATAAATTAATTCTAGATATCTAAAATGCAATTCTTACTAGTCGAAATTACATTATTGATATCTTGACCTAGAATTATTACATGTAAGAATGTAATTACAGATATCTTGAATTAACATTTCAACATTTAATTTTGACATGTTGAAATGTAGCAATTTAGTTTTCACAAGTGGAAATTACATTTCAACATGTCAAAATTAAATTTTGACATGTTGAAATGTTAATTCAAGATATCTGTAATTACATTCTTACATTTCCATTAGTGAAAAATGAATTGTAGGTATCTTTGATTAGAATTGTTACTAGTGAAAATTTACATTGTGGATATGTCGGCTTGGATTTCTAACATGTCAAAAAGCAATTATTGATATCTACAATTGCTATTACCGCTAATACTTAAATGTTAAAAGGGCTTGCCATAGATTAATTCTTCAAAGGGCTTGCCATACACCCCGCATTCAATCCAAACACCTCCCTCCTCCTCCTCCAGCCTTAACGCCGCCCGTCAGTTGGGAGCTAAACAGGGAGGGATCACCGGGGATCGGGCTCGTTGTGTTTTCGACGTATTACCAGCTGAGTTTACATCGTTTTTTCAAACGGGAATAAAAAGCAAACAAAAACACGGGGGTGCTGGATACCAGGAGGACGGCATGGGAGAGCACACGGCGTTTCTGCTGTTACTGGTGGCGACCTTGACGCTTTCATCCGAGGTGAGTTCAAGCGGAGAAAAAATCTGTAGGAGAGGAGAGTTTTCCCAGGCTCCGCTTTTCTGTGTGGGCCTTTAGCTTACAACACGGCGACACAAATCACGAGCGCAGGACCACGGCGCCAACCGCGGCAATTTAATCATGACGTCATCTGAATAACGGTTAGAATGTTCTCTGTGTTGTGTTCAATGTTCTCATATTCGCGTCTGAATCTGAATATGACAAATATAACGCTCCACTGTTTGACAGTAACAACCAAAGCAGCTACCCCAAAAAAACACGCATTTACCGAGCTCACAGTTACAGGGGCCCTCTGTTTTGTTGTAATGAACTAAATTATTTTTTCCATCATTCTTTAAAACCAAAAATCTCGTTTTAGTCCATATATTTGTCAGTTCTGTAGTGTCCAGAGATTTACTACGCAGAATTATCAAACCAAAATGCTACCGAGGCCTACCGTTAGATGTCAGTGATTGACAGCTTTGGTGTTGCCAAGTTGGACCACAGTGTTGGACTTGTTTTGGTTTTAGCCCAGGGAGGATTTTTAATGCAGTACTTACACAATAACACACTAAACAATGATTGTTTAGCAATGCAAATGTTCACTGTTTCTGGGCAGCTGCGTCGTGTGTGTGTGTGTGTGTGTGTGTGTGTGTGTGTGTGTGTGTGTGTGTGTGTGTGTGTGTGTGTGTGTGTGTGTGTGTGTTGCTGAGGAGAATGGAAAAAAAAAAAAAAAAAGGATGCAGCCTTTATAGTTTGACACAAGCAAGATGGCGCCCACAGCCTGCACTGCTGATGTGCAGGATCAGAGAGAAGCTCACAGCTTAGGAGCTGTCGGGGAAACGGGATGAGCTTGATTTAAAAAATATACAATTGTATTAAAGGGATTGATTTGTTTTTCTAATTGCAGTGCTTTCTAACGTTCAGGCTCAATATAATATCACAGCCACTGTAGCTTTTCCACCCAACAACACCCCTTCATGCTGCAGTGAAAAATGTCTCCACAGAGGCATTACGCAGGACACATTATTCAGTCAGGCGTTCAATAACTTTACTTAACTACATTGTCTTCCAGCCAACCCCGTCATCCAGTCAAATCCAGCCATTGTGCTGCAGTGTATTCAATTTGCGTAAATGTTATTAAGTCACTTAGTCCCTGCAGCAGTACTTAGATCTGATAAGTTTTGCACCAGCCTTCTGCCAGACTACCTTACAGTCACACACACAAGTGTTTCCTCGATTTCTCTTTGATGCAGGACGAGGTCAGACTGGTTAACTCGGTGTAATCCCAGACTAATGAGCTCAGGAGCCACTTACTGGTAGAACTTGGCTTGATATGTCTTGTGGCTAAAATGTGCTCAAAGGAAACGTGAGTTGAAGGACACAGGTCTACACTCCCTTCCTCTCTCTACGCTCTGCCAATGAAAGGCGTCTGATCCAACCTTCACAACAGAGTCCTCAGACGCTGACTACTCTTCTCCTCTGTCGCCCCCCGGTGGTGGAATGAACTTCCAAACTCCATGTGATCTGCAGAGTCCCTCTGCACCTTTAAGAAAAAGCTAAAGACCCAGCTCTTTCATGAATACCTACTAACTTAATGATGATGGTCTCCATATTATTGATGATGATGATGGTAATGACGATGGTTTTTGTTTGATAACGACGACTTATAAGATGGTTTCTATACTGATTAGAGCTCTCAAGAACTGCCCTCAATGTTGTGCTTTGCCTCTGGTCACTTCCTGTCAGCACCTGTGTGTCCAATCAGACTCAAAGCTGATCGTTTGCTCTTACTCACATTGTTCCCTTTTTTCTAGATCCTTGCTTGTGTTGTTCTTACTCTCTGATGTACGTCGCTTTGGATAAAAGAGTCTGCTCAGTGAATTGTAGAATTGTAGAATAGTGATGTGTTGGTCTAACATCTGCACATAAATTGTTATTATGTAACAACAACACTGTTTACTTTTTTAAAAATGTCTTTGCCTGTGACACCAGAACACTCATTGAGTTGGTTGAAACTTCTTAGTGCTGCAGTTTGTATTTGTCCTACTTTGCGGCTGTGGTTCAAACAGGATGCACCAGATGGATCTGCCATGTTATGCAAGGCACTGAAGTTAAAAAAATAAGGGAATTTCATATAAAATCCATAAATCATGGTTAATATTATGCAATGGCCCGCTAAGGTTGAAAAGCAGTATATTCTGCAGAAAAGAACAACAAGAAAATCCTGTCTTAACTCACCATTTGCTAATATATTTTTAAAAGTCAAACATTGCATTTAGTCAAATTTGGTCATTTTGAAGATTGAAAGCAGATGGTTTAGTAGGAAGCTGGCAGCATCTGTCTTTTCCAGTGTTTGCCAGAAAGATAGTGTCGCTCTAGGGCTCTAGTTGGCCCTAGAGGTGAAAAATACCAAGACTTCCACCTATTGTTTCCAAAATACAAAGGAAAGAAAACAGAACGTGTTGTGCAGCTATGTGATATTGTAGTGTACATAAGCCAAAAGCAGTTAACTTGAAGTAAAACAAAAGGGTTTCAGTGTTTCCCCTAGGTTTACAGCATTGGGGAGGGGGGGGGTGTTCACGGGTTACTTAATGTCAGCTGTCCTTTTCTATCGGAAAGGTATCCTTAAATGACTTCTTTCCCTGAGTCTACTTACTTTATATTCCGACTCTATCCACTATCCTATCCCTACAATAAAAGCACAAAAAATCTTTTAAAAAAACTCGACCTTCAAGTGGCGCGGGCTGCCCCCCTAATATAACGGTAGGGGAAACACTGGGTTGTTTGCGACTCATAATCCCTCACATTTTGATTTTGGTTGCCTGTGGGAGAAGTTTTTCTCTTCTCTGCTGTTTCAGACTATATTTCTTCCTCACACTCTCGTTGCACTATCTCTGATAAAGGAAATGAATTAAACCTCATAAGCCAGGGATGCAAAAAGGCACATGTTCTGCCATGTGGCTGCAATGCTTAGCACACTGGCTTATGGTCTCAAGGGATGAAACGGAGTATCCTGCCTTACTAAGGTTAAGACCAGTTATATTATCTTTTTTTTATTGCAATGACTTAAATGTGCTTTAAAATCCTGAAATGTAAGGATTCCTTTATTTGAATGATTTACTAATCCCAGCACGGTACAAAGAGAGACAGATGCTTGTGGAGCAAGTAGGTTAAACTCAAAGGACCACACATAAAGCTCCATATAAAATATCCTGATCTGTTTATGGATCAGCTATACTCAAGCCAGCTTATTGAAATCACTCTTCATCGTTGTTGTCCTCTCTATTCTCTTTCTCTGTTCAGGTTCCTGCTGATGACTCTGTGGGTTTACTGACTGAGCCCCAGGTGGCCATGTTTTGCGGGAAGCTCAACATGCACATCAACGTGCAGAGTGGCAAATGGGAGTCGGACTCCTCTGGAACCAAGAGCTGCATCGGCACCAAGGAGGGCATCCTGCAGTACTGCCAAGAGGTATTACAAACAAGACGGAGACAGCATTGCACACACTGAGAAAAAAGACTGGGATAGAGAGATAATGCAGTTTAAAATCTCTCTCTTTTGTCCAGGTCTACCCGGAGTTGCAAATCACAAATGTTGTGGAGGCCAATCAGCCTGTCAGCATCCAGAACTGGTGCAAGAAAGGCCGCAAGCTATGCCACAGTCACACACACATTGTCGTACCATACCGCTGTCTGGGTGAGCACTTTGAGTGACACACTTCTTTGTTACTGAGCATGTTTGTGTGTGCTGTATATCTGAGTGTGTTTGTAATGAACAAATGTGTCTCTCCCCCCCCCCCCCCCTTCAGTTGGAGAGTTTGTGAGTGATGCCCTGCTCGTTCCTGACAAGTGTAAGTTCTTGCACCAGGAGCGTATGGACCAGTGTGAGAGCCACCTGCACTGGCACACTGTTGCAAAAGAGGTGAGGACATACAATCACGTTCTCCTTTCCTTCTTTATCTGGTGTTCAGGTGGAGATTTCAGCACTTCCTCATTTTATCCCCCCCCCCCCCCCCCCACTCTGCTATCAAACTTCTCTGCCACTTATTTCTGATGCATGTTTGTCCTGATTGCTCATTCAGAATCTGGGTTTATTGCCAAGTACATTTACACATAAAGGAATGTGACTTGGTGTATTGGTGCGAAACAATTAACAAGGAAATAAAGCAGAACTAACAACAACTTAAATAATACAGAATAAGAAGCTATTACAATATATAAAATAGAATTCAAAAATGTAAAATATATTTAAAAAAACACAAAATGTACAAAAGGTGAAATGTAGGAGCTGTGCAGAGGACTATGAGAAAAAAAAATCTCTTATCTCTAGTCACCAAGGTTTGCTTTAATATCCGCACAAGCCTAACTTCAGGAAATGATTGAATTCTGTGCGGTTGCATTTTAGAAAACAAAACTTTATTTTTTTTTAAAATTCACCCAAGAAACTGTGTGAGAATAAAAGTCACTGTGTCTGTCTTTGAAATTAGTCCTGCGGAGACCGCTCCATGAATCTCCATGACTACGGGATGCTGTTGCCGTGTGGCATCGATCGCTTCCGGGGGGTGGAGTTCGTCTGCTGTCCCGCGGAGTCGGAGCGAGAGGTAGACAGCGTCGAGCTCGAAGGGGAGGAGTCAGACGTCTGGTGGGGCGGAGCCGAGACCGAATACTCTGACAACAGGTATCGTCACTTTCTCTTGTTTATCATCCAGCGAGGCAGGACACGCTCACTTGTTGATACACGGACTAAAACCGACCGCTTTCTCCCGCAGCATGACTCGCTCAGCAGACACTGAGCCCGCCACCGCTGAAGACGATGAAGATGAGGACGAAGAGGCAGAAGCTTTTGAAAGGGATGAGAACGGAGATGGTGATGAAGAAGAGGAGGAGGAGGAGGAGGAAGACGATGATGACGATGTGATCGACGAGCGTGATAGTGATGAGCGCAGCGCTAACATCGCCATGACAACCACTACCACCACCACTACGGAGTCAGTTGAGGAAGTTGTAAGAGGTATGAAAAAGACACACTTTTTTAATTGGTTGTATTCATCATGTTTTGTCTTGTTGTTTTTGCTTTTATCTTTTTTTGCATTTTTACATTCATTTCTGTTTGATTTTTTGATTTTGCCTGTGTGTGTATATCTCAGCCGTGTGTTGGGCTCGCGCTGTGTCGGGCCCGTGTCACGCCATGCTGGAGCGTTGGTACTTCATACCTCAGAAGGGCCGCTGTGCTCCCTTCTTGTTTGGGGGCTGTGGGGGAAACAGGAATAACTTTGAGTCGGAGGAGTACTGCATGGCCGTGTGCAGCAGCTCGTGTAAGTCTCAGGACTGGAGCTGTCTTAGAGTCTGTGGTGCTAACAGAAAGCAGCCTGGTTCCTGTCCTCAGGCTGCTCCAGATTGTCTCTCAGTAATCCCTCTCTGTCTGTCTCTCTTGAGTGTCTAATGGCTCTTTACCACTCCGTGCACGGACAAGCTGCTCCTCTTCTAGGCTTGTGTTGGAAATGCTGTAGTTATTTTCTCTGTTAGATCAAATCGTGTGATAGGAAAGACGGTGAAAATATGAAGGCTTCAACTCAACCTTTATCGTGTTTAATTCAAGACAAACCATCTATCACAAGCCACCCAAAGAAAACTCATTTAACAACTCAAAATCAAACATGTATAGCAGATAAGGTGTGATACTTTACATCAGGCTTGGTATATTAAAAAGCTGCTGAATACATTTGATAATGGTTTTGATCTTTTCCTTAACTTGTTGACAATAAGTAAATTATAGAAGCAGTGTTCTTAGAAAAGCCTGAGACAGGACATTTTACATCATCAGTTAGTAATTCAACTGATCATGAAAAGAGAAATCCTCTGAAAGCAGCCATGATGCTCCTGTAGTTATCGTCAAATCATCATTTAGTACTCAACGTGTCATTTTCTAACCATTAACACCAGCTGATACTTTCTTATAGAATATGGATGAGGCGGTATAAATGCTGACTTTTGAATGTCAGTCTGCATCTGCATGCATTTCTATACACGTGTTTGCATGCCTTGCAGTTGCAGGGTCTTGTGTCTGCTCTGTAGTAGTCTGACCTGCCTGTTTGTGGGTCTGTAACAATGTCTTCAACATTATTTCTTAACCCTCAGGCATCAGTTTAATTTACTACCCAAGAAACTGATATAAAAATAGAACAGATTGATATTTGTTTCTTTTTTCTGCATAAATCTCTTAAACATCTTCAGCCCTGCTCAAAACTACCAAACACTCAATCATTTTTAGGAATTTAACCCTTTAAATGTCAGAAAATGAAATAATGTTAAATTCCTGATAATTATTCAGAGGGTAGTAAACATGTTTCTCAGTGTTCTATTGAACAAATGAAAATGTGCATTCCAAAATTTGTCAAGAGAGAGACTTTCTTACAAAAAATGTGTTCCATATGTACTAACAGACAAAATGATGGCCAGATGAAGAGGAAACATTTGACCAAATGGACAAAAATGTTCATAGTGACGCATGAGGGTTAATCAGTTCAGGGTTTCAGTGAGGGGAGTGTTTTTTCAAAAGTTGATGGGTTGATTTGCAGTTTCCATCCAGTGAAGCATCACATTCACGATGGTGCAGCTTCTACCCTGATCCTGACTCAGCATTGTTCATCTTATCTCCAGGCTCCCACATTATATATAAAGACATACAAACAGCAATTTGTGCTTGGAAACTGATCAGCCTTTGTCCCCTGATAACCTGTTTAGTCTTAACACTCTTATTTGTGTTAGTGTGTATCTAACCTCTTACATGTGTCGTCTTTATGTCTTGAGCTGAAACACTGAAATCTGTTTCTGTCTCTTTGCAATGTTTTGTGTTTCAGATACCTTTAGGATCAGTGTGTTTTTTCTCCTTATGCATCCTCTAAACGTTTAAATCTTTCCCTTCACATTATACTCTCATCTTCCCTGCCAAGCATTTTGACTCCTCTCTCTTGTTCCTCTCCAGTGCCCACCATGGCCCCCAGTCCTCCCAATGCCGTGGATCAGTACCTCGAAGCTCCTGGGGACGACAACGAACATCCTAACTTCCAAAAGGCCAAGGAAAGCCTGGAGGCCAAACACCGCGAAATGATGTCCGAGGTTAGTTTGTGTGTACCTAAATTATAACCTCAAAGTTTATACTATAAAGTTTATAATAGAAATCAAGTATATCCTCTGAAAATAACTCTGTGAGTCATGACTGTCTACAATGGGTGTAACACCCGAGTCCCACTGTCTGTGATGTTTTCAGAGTTTTCAGAGTCCTATCTTCACTTTGTTTACATCGCCTGGACGGCCGGCTGACTCCTCCCCTCGTGTATAAAAGTTGTTTAATTGAGGGACTAGAGAAAAGAAGAATAACATACTGTACTCACTGCTTAACTGTGTTTCTAGATCACGCTCATTTCAGGTAAATTTACATGCAGTGTGAAGATACCAGCATAATAAAGATCGCTAGCATTAGCATGCTAACACAACAATGCAGCGCCAGTTGTTTTGGTTTCATGCTGGAGCTCAAGGGCGACATCTGCTGGATCAAAAAATCACATATAAAGCCTTTAAGTACCTGATCTATAACCTCAAGGTTTATACTCTCTTAAGTTACAAAATTGTGACACAAGCTAAAATCCTCCGGATGTAAAGGTTGCTTTTCCTCCGTCATGTGCAGGTGATGAGGGAGTGGGAAGAGGCTGAGAGGCAGGCCAAGAGCCTTTCTCGCGCTGACAAGAAAGCTGTGATCCAGGTAGGAAACCCACCATGACCTCCATTGCGTTTTTTTGTAGGTGTCATACACTCTTTGTCATGATCGGAAGTTGTGGGAGAGGAATACTAATCTGGTCCTTCAAACTTCAGCAGTGTAAATGTAGCTGTGATTTTATTTGTTTCATAGTGAGGGGTACAGACTTTTTTGCAAGAAATGCAGCAGTAGAGCGGTATTAGTCTGTCACCTACTCCTCCATAAGCAATGTTGGATCAGGAGGCAGAGGATGTTTGTTGATACTGAAGATGAAGGACAACAAGTGGCATTTAGAGCATCAGACTTTTTTTTTTTGCCAGCTTGTGATCTGCTGGTTACAGCCCATACACTGTGTAGCTTTGATCATCACAAATCAGGATCATATTATAGTATTAAGAAACGTTGTTCATTGTCTGATCTGTAAAATGTGCCCCATTTGCAGCATTTCCAAGAAAAGGTGGAGGCTCTGGAGCGCGAGGCAGAAGGAGAGAGGCAGCAGCTGGTGGAGACCCACATGGCGCGGGTCGAGGCTCTGCTCAACAGCCGCCGACGCCTGGCTCTGGAAAACTACCTTAGTGCCCTGCAGGCCAACCCTCCACAGGTATACACACACACACACACACACACACACACAGGAAGCAGACACATGTCTACACACACACCTCTGATCTGTTAACAAGAAGAGCGGTTATAGAACGTCATGGGGTCAATGGAGACGTCACATCAAAAATTATTATTATTATTATTTTATTTTTCTTCAAATGGCAATAACTCCACTAACATCGTACAACACTGACACCACCAGGCTCGTCAGGTGTTGATTCTGCTAAAGAAGTACGCCCGTGCAGAGCAGAAGGACAGGCAGCACACGCTGAAACACTACGAACACGTCCGCACCGTCGACCCAAAGAAAGCTGCGCAGATCCGACCTCAGGTACTAAACTCCAAACACAACGTCCAAACACTTTAAAGAAAAGCAAACGTTTGTTCTGATAAAATGCTTGTTATTCCTTTATTACCAACTGTGGCTTCAACTTGAATGTTTCAAAGATGATTGTTTCAGAACTGAACAGGAACTTGTTTCTTTAGGTTTTGACCCACCTCCGTGTGATCGATGAGAGGATGAATCAGTCGCTCGGTCTGCTCTACAAAGTACCAAGTGTGTTCAATGAGATCCAAAACCAAGTCTGTAAGTGTTGACCTCATTAAGTATGAACCTTAAACATCTGCACAATCAGTTGGGTAGAAAGACTTTTCATGTGTATAGCATGCTAATGAACGTTACAGCATCATTATTCTATACTGTTTTAATTTTAATTTGACCCTTTTAAAAATGTTCATGGGCGCCAGTGGCCTAGTGGTTAGTACGTGCACCCCATGTTCAGAAGCAGACAGTGGGTTAGAATCCGACCCAGCTAAAAAAAGATATTCACGCTGAAAATATTGTAATTGTGTCAGTGTTTTCTTGAATATGATGGACTCTTTGGTTTATATAATATCTGATTGATTCAGATTCAGATTCTTTATTGTCCCACAAGGGGAAATGTGCGTTGCAACAGGAGCACACAGAAGACCAGAAACACAAAGACAACATCACCATAAAACATAAACCAAAACAAATTGGAAAATCAGACAACACAGCAAAATATAAAACCAAAATAAAAAACAGTGCAATATAATCAGACAAGAGCCCGGACCAGAATGGAAATTCAAGTTATTAAAGTGCAAAGTGGAGGTGTGCAAATGTGCAAAAAGAGCAACAAATAGCTAATTGTTGTTTAACATATTATTTGCTCTTTTTAAAAATGAGACCTGGAGTCTTTTAGTCTTCCTGACAGGAGCTCTAAAACGACGACCTGAGGGTCAAAGGTCAAACTCACTGTGAAGTGGGTGATCTGGGATCACAAGTATGGCCCTTTCAAAGAAGTGCTGCTCCCTTCATCAGAATGTCCAAAAAGTTAACTTAAAAAGACATTGAACATGCGTCTTGTTATCATTTCTGAATTTTAGAGTAAGATTCAGTGAGCTGCTCAGTGAAACGAGAGATGCTCTAACATTGGGACATGTTGACATTTGACCACTTTCCACAAGCTGTGGAACCATCCAGACTTTGTTAAATTGCCCTACAACGTATTGTAGTGTTGAGTTAGGGTGAAAACAAGGGATCCATTGATGCATGGTGTGCTGACAACACACAGAAACCCTCCTGTCAGTTTGTCTTCAGTAATCAGGACGCTGTATGGACCGTACCTTGCATGCCTTTTTTAAAAAGTGTATCTCCATCCCACCTATCCTCCTCTCATCTATCATCATGATATGTCTCTCTCTGTCTCTAAAGCTCTCCTTCTTCTTTCCCCCTAGCTGTCATAGTGCAGAGAGTTCAGTCAGAGCTGTCTCAGCAAGTCTCCTCTTTGCAGAGCGATGGCAGGGTGAGTCGATTTGCACCCACTCACATTATGCATGAAGTTTGTCCTGTGTGAACTGCACACTCTTCAGTGTATAAATAGAATCTGCTCTGCCACACATTCATCGAGACAAAGTCACACTCAACATGGTCTTGCACAGAAGGACATTTAGATACTGCATTGGTAATTGGTGGATTTAACGCAGTAACAACATAGCAGGTAGAACCTAAAAAGCATCGATTACATTTGATATTTTCAGTTTGTTTGAAAGACGCTTGAGTCAACAGAAAGCTGTGTGATCAGCTGAATCAGATAAATTGAAGGAAAGTCATCAAACTGATTCATCTGAAACATGAAAAGATCTCCCAGGAAAACACTGGGTGAAGGTTTAGACTGTGGGATTTTTGGGCTATAGAGCGCCACAGGAATGAGTCCTAAAACCAGGAAGTAAGTTAGCATGTTAGCGCCATGGGGTCTAACGTCTAAAAGTCAACGGGCATTTTGAATGTGTTTGTGGTTAGACTCCTGAAATAAGGTCTGTGGTTAACACAAGCTGAAGAGATGTTGGTGTTTTGTTAGAGCACATAAACTACGTTAGGTAATACCTCCACTTGTGAAGTTTGAAGTTTTTACTCGTCTTTAAAAAGGCGGTTGCTAACAAGCGGCTAAATGTGACTACAGCGGTTGTCGGGGACATTAAAGGTCATCACGCCGGACACAGAGGGCGGGAACTCTCTCACTAGTCGGAGATGTCTCCTGTAGCTTTAATCTTTAGGTTAAGGTGAATATTATGTTAGTAAACTATTTATTAAACTACGTGGATTAGTTTATCGGAGATCGTCTGAAGCATAACGCTAGTGATGTCACAATCATCCCACCGTGGCGTAGTTAGCTTGTAGCATAACGTTAGCTTTTTACTTCTGTCGGCCGCATAACGCTTCAAACATCATAAAAATGGCGTTCATCTGTGAAGATGATCCTGCTGAACAAAACGCCTACGCTTCAGAAACGTGTGTTTACCTCAGAGATTATTTATTAATGATCCAAAACCCAATGAGAACATCCCAGAGGAGGATTCTCATTAGACCTCATGGAGATGATACTTCAGGGTTAGCCTACAAAAATACGTCATATGGTTTGTTCTCTATTGGGCACATGAATAAATCACCAAGCTGAAGTCCTGCTGGTGGTTTTACATTTTCACATTTTAGAGGATAATCTTCAGGATTGGATTTTTCATTTCAAATGAACCCACTGCTGATTGTCCAGGTTAATACTGCTCTGTGTGTTTGCAGGTGGACGGCAGGGTGAGTTATGGTAACGACGCTCTGATGCCAGATCAGGCCTACAGCTCCGCTCCTATGGACCCGGGTCTGGACGGACTGGGCTTCATCCACCCTGAGAGCTTCAACCAGCCCAACACAGAGAACCACGGTAACACACATATCATCGACAAAGATACTTGTTCATAAAATGAGTCAATCAGACAACCTCTGTCCTTTGACTCTCCGTCCCTCCCTCCTGAAGCTTTGTTTTAATAATGTAAATGTAGTTTCCCTCAGACTGAATGTGAGGCACTGAGGGGCTGCTAGATAATGATGCATGTTTTGAATTTGTTCGTTCTGCAGTTGAGCCTGTAGATGCTCGTCCAGTTCCAGATAGAGGACTCCCCACACGACCTGGTGAGTTGGGGTTTATGTTCATTTCACTTTGACTTCACACAGGACTGAGTTAGAATACAGCTCTACATTTGACAAAACATTAAGCTAGTTTCTTTTCCAATATTTTTATTGGCATTTTTTCTAAACACAAAGGAAACATACAGCAACAGTTAAACAGTTTCAGACCTTAAACCCATTACATGTATCGACAAATTACACAAACTCACATGCCCACACTCAACTTGCACACATTTTTAGATATAAATAAATAAAATACATTTATTCTGTCCTCGATGTGTGTGTCTGTACACAAATTGACAGATAGCTTGGCTGGAGTAGATTCAAAATGCTTCACTGTTGTCGTCATATTCTTGAAGCTTCTTTCATTGTAAAACTGAAAAATACAAAATAAAAGAAGCACCAATTAAAGGATGCTATCTTAAACGTTAGCATTTTTGGCTTGTAAATGATCTGTCTTTAAACTATACAAAATGCATCAAATAGTTTGTACGTATAGATATAAAGATCTGTTCTTGCGAATAAACTTACAAGGGATGCTTTCCAAGGCACACAGGCAGGAAGGAAAGAAAAAGCTGGCTTGTGCTGCAGGCCGACCACATGCAGAATAAATGAAGCCTCTTAACTGAGTCACATGACTTAAAATGACCAATCAGAAAATACAGTGACAAATAAAGAGCAAAAATCCTTAAATGACCAGCAGGGGGAAACAGACTTAAAATGAATTGAAACCTTCCTGCTATACATGACAACATTTTATAATTTCTGTTCAGGTGAAGTCTATACTCCTGACTTCTTCAATGTTCATAAGGTTCCCAGAGCTGGACAAAACCTCTCCGTTTGCCTTTAGCAATGTACATTAGTCTCTCTAAGCCAATACGCTCTTAAAGTTCCCTTATCCACATTCTCAATGCACATTGAGCTGTTTAATCAGTAATACGTTTGCATTAATCTATCCTAGCATGAGATCCTTTAAGTCACTTTCCTTTTTTTGTTTTTTTTGCCCGTGTTGTATATTTTTGAGCTCTGCCTAATGTGCTGACTGCTTTATCATCCTTTTGAAGTTGAATGTATGTATATTATATAATGATATAAATGTAAATCATTTTAAATCCTGCTCATCCACTAACAACTGTTGATTATTATATAATTATGATTATTATTACAGACTTTGTGAATGCTGCGTTTGTTTTCAGTGTCTGCCCTGAAGCCGGAGGAGATGCCTGAGGTGCGGATGGAGACTGAAGAGAGGCAAAGCACTGGATATGAAGTCTACCATCAGAAACTGGTATGAACACAGTTAAAATCAAAACCCTGAAGACACAATACACTTTTTTTTTTTTTCACAAGGCATTGATTGGTCTGTGCAGACAAAAAGTTTTATTTTTGTGTTTGAATGGCAGGTGTTCTTCGCTGAGGATGTGGGGTCCAATAAAGGAGCCATTATTGGACTTATGGTCGGAGGGGTTGTCATAGCAACTGTCATCGTCATTACCTTGGTTATGCTGAGGAAGAAACAGTATACGTCTATTCACCACGGGGTTATTGAGGTAAAACACCCGTCCACATGTTGTTTATTTATATTTATTAACAGTATTTGTGGATCTAATCTTCTTCATCTGGGTTTGCAGGTGGATGCAGCAGTGACACCAGAGGAGCGCCATCTGGCCAAGATGCAGCAGAACGGCTACGAGAACCCAACCTACAAATTCTTTGAGCAGATTCAGAACTAAGGAACTCCTTATCAACATTTTTTTTTCCAATGTATCCAAACCCCACTCACACTCGTAAGGTCTGTTACATCCTGGTCCCTTAGTAAGCAAAAGATTTGGGTCATGGAGGTTTGGGACAAAGGAAAATGAAATGGAACACAACCTTCCCAATCCCAGATCCCTTGAATTTACAAAGAAATCCTGTTGGTCTTAAATTTACCTGCAATTGGTCTGACAAGGGTGCCCCGTATCACCTGCACAATCACCGCAAAACATCAGCGTCTGAACACCCTGGCTGTTTTCTAAACCGCCTACTATACCGGTAGTGTGTACGGATTTGGCCCAAATGTTTTGACACAATTCAAAGCGCTAGATCAGAGATCGAAATGATGGATAGCAACAATCGAAAGCAACAATCGAAATGGAAAATAATCATTCCAAGACCGGAAACCAGCTCGGCTCGGCCTGACATACTGCAAAATATCCACCGACTGGCAGTCATATACACACTGCTGTTTGACAGTTAGTTTGTAGTAGGCAGTTTTGAAAACAGCCCACTTGAGATTTACAGTGGGTACGGAAAGTATTCAGACCCCTTTACATTTTTCACTCTTTGTTTCACTGCAGCCATTTGCTAAAATCAAAAAAGTTCATTTCATTTCTCATTAATGTGCACTCAGCACCCCATCTTCACAGAAAAAAAACAGAAATGTAGAAATTTTTGCAAACTTATTAAAAAAGAAAAACTGAAATATCACATGGTCATAAGTATTCAGACCCTTTGCAGTGACACTCATATTTAACTCACATGCTGTCCATTTCTTCTGATCCTCCTTGAGATGGTTCTGCTCCTTCATTGGAGTCCAGCTGTGTTTAATTAAACTGATTGGACTTGATTAGGAAAGGCACACACCTGTCTATATAAGACCTTACAGCGCACAGTAATCTTTTGTAACCTTGGCCAGATCTGTACCTTGCCACAATTCTGTCTCTGAGCTCCTTGGGCAGTTCCTTCGACCTCATGATTCTCATTTTCTCTGACATGCACTGTGCTGATGGGGTGCTGAGTGTACATTAATGAGAAATAAAATGAACTTTTTTGATTTTAGCAAATGGCTGCAATGAAACAAAGTGAAAAATGTAAATGATTCTGAATACTTTCTGTACCCACTGTATATGAAGTAACCACAGTACTGCGCTCGCAGTGAAGGAAAAAAAAAAGACTAACAAGCAAAACATATAAACCCGTTTAAGTTCTGGTTTCACTCTTTTTTTCGCTCAAATTGTTTGTTCCATTTTGCTGTTTCTGCTCCTGTCATCCTGCTGCTCCGCTCTCCAATGACAGCTGTACTGTGTTCGATGAGCTCTTAGAGCTGGCAGTGGGAGGAAGGCCACTCAGAGCGCCTCTACGCATGATTCAAACCCACCTGTTTCAGGTTTGTTTTTCAAAAAAGGAAAAAAAAGCAGAAAAAATATCCATGATCAAAATATGTAAAGTTGAAAAACATTGAATGTTTTGTCGTCTGATTTTTTTTTATGTGTAATATATAAAGACAGAGATTAGCTGTAAGTATATGTAGTGCATGGCAATATTGAAGACAGATACAGTGAACTGTATGTTGAGGTCCTCAGGAGTGGTCCTCCTACTAGATTATTTTAGCAGGATTGTACATTTCTAGTGACTTCTTTGTGACCTTGTGATATGAAGAAGAAAAAGAGTATTCAGAATCTGGTCTGCTTTGTTCACACGGAATTGCTTTAACTTTGACTCTCGGCTTGTTATGCTCATCTCCACGCTTCACTGTTGTGTTAGCTGCATGGGCAAAATGCTCTTTTATGTAATATATGAAGTGAAATAGTATCTGAAAGGAAGATATTTCCGTTACTGTTTGCGTTCTATGCACTCTGTCATTCTGGAAGTCTTGATTATTATCACCAAATATTATTGCTGTCAAGTCCCTGATGTTGCTATACCGCTGCATTTTGTGTTTTATTAGAATGAGAATATAAGTGAAACTATAGAGAAGAGGTTTTCTGAACGTATCATTCCAGTCTCTCCTGATTGTAAATATTTAGCAGATGGAGATCTGACCTTCAATGGCCCATTTTCCTTGTCAAGCTTCACCTCTTTTTTCCCCCCTTTGTCTTGTTTATGTGCTCTTTCTGGCTGTGTCAGCAATGTTGTATAATGCAGCACTTATCGGGGCCAACAGAAATTCTTCTAAGAGGCCACATCTACATGCACATTCCGTCACCAAATCTCATACACATTTCTATTTTTCTACATTTTCTGTGTATACATGTACAGTGTTTCTGTTCGTCCCCGTGGTGGATTTTTTTTTCTTTGCCTGCATTTCTTGTCTTGGAAGATTCGCTTGTCCTCATGAAGATGTGAAGAATGACCATCATCAGTGAGAAAACATCCAGCATAGAGACACACATCCCTTAAAATCATTTAAAAGCCACCTCCTGTAAACATGAATGTGACATGCATAATTTTTGCATTTATACCATAGAAATACAACACATATCACCTCTTTACATCAACACAGGTACAGACACAATTGAAGCTCTTAATCAGGTGAATGTTTTCAAATTTGTAATTATGCTCAATCGGGGTATCTTTTGATGCTAGTGTTAAAAGTGTAATTCTTTCATTGATTCAGCTACTTTTCCTCTATGTGTAGTTAAATGAAACATTTGCTGAAGAATAAGAAAAATGCTTTCTACACTCACTATACCATGAATAAAATTTTGAATGTACCCACGTTTCTTATGTTTGTCATTTTTGGAATTCTTTATGGTGACATATAAGGCACTGAAGACATACAGACAGGTGCAGCTCATAATTATATGGTGGAAAGTTTTTCTATTCCTGTAATTTACCTCATAAGTGAAACATTTTATATTGTAGATTCATAAGACATGAAGGGAAATCTTTGTAAGCTTTTTGTTTTTCTTTTTACAGCTTTTAATATTAAAAAAATCCAGGATATCAAAATGTTAGAATATGACATCTGACCAATAACATAGAAATGTCGACCCTTATGAAAAGTATGTTCATTCAATACTTGGTCGGGCTCATTTTGAACGAACAATTGCTTTAATGTGGTGCCACATAGATGTTATCAGCCTGCAGCCTGTGGCGTGCCGAGTTGTTATGGAAGCCCAGGTTGCTTTGATAGAGGCCTTCAGGTCGTCTGTATCGTTGGGTCTGGTGTCTTTCATCTGACTCCTGACAATACCCATACTGGGGTTCAGGTCAGGTGAGTTCGCAAGCACAATTGGGCAGGGGGCAAACTAGTTACTGGTAGTTTTGGTATTGTGGGCAGGGGCCATGTCCATAAAGCCTTTATATTTCCAGGTAGACTGCTGCGTTGGCTCTGGACTGGAAACAACACAGTAGACAAACACCAGCAGATGACATGGCACCCCAAATCACTGAGTGGAAATTTTACACTAGACTTCTGCCCTGAAGCACACAGAGAAGCTCTGGATCACCGTCAAGGAAGATAAAGAGATACCAGACCCAACAACAAAGATGAGCTAATTGCTGCTATCAAAGCAACCTGGACCTCCATAACACCTCAGCAATGCCACAGGCTGATTGCCTCCATGCCACGCCCCAAATATTTCACTTTATGTCAAAGGAATCGAGACTATATGAAAGCTTCACTTTTTGAAATAAATAACAGAAACAGTTGTAACTTGTTCATGGTACTCTAATGATATGAGCTACACCTGTATATTTACACTTTTAAAGCTTAAGCAAGGAGACTGCATTTTTTAAATGTTAAGAAAAATTCTTACCACTTTATTCCCCCTAGTGGACAAAAAAGGTCCAACAATTCAGGGAAAAAACACTAAATAAAATACAAAACAGGTTCTCTATAAATGGAAAATATGAAAATACACTTGTCCTTGCGGCTATCAAAAACATGGTTCCGGTATATACAGTGGAAAACTATCCTAACTTAAGACAAGGAACACATTACACAAAGCTCATAAGTTGGGTTTTTTTCAGTCACTCATTCAAGCATTCAATCACATGCACACAACAGCGTTGCTCAAAAAATCACACTGGCATTTATCCTTTTGTCCTGAACGCGCCTCTCCTCTTGGTTAGAGTTAAAGGAAAGCTATATAAAAAAAAAAAAACCTGCCTTAGATGAATCAAACTGTAAAGACAACAATGTTGTTAATCCACAATGATCAGTCTTGCATTTCTGTGCCCAAAGGTCGCAGCTGTTTTTAAAATGAAGAAAAAAGGAAGTTGATTTGTTTTTTTCCCCAGCAGTGGTGGAGAACAGTTGGCCTGTGGGAGCTGGAGAGCACTGCAAAGGAACGCCCCCGTTTAACTGTCTTTGTCTAGTGTCGTGGTGGCCAGGGTCACTGTAGTGATGGGCTGACCGATGCCGTGCATCTGCATACGAGCCAGCTTCTTCTGTTCACACTCTGTCACCAGGTTGTTGAGCTCGGCAGCACTGTAGCCAATCAGAGTTCTCAGGTCGCACACAAACTTGTAGACAAAGCGCTTGCCCTGCACCTTGCTGATCATGTCCCCATCGTAGTAATACCTAAACAAGAATGTAGAGGTCAGTATCTGGAATCCTACAGTTGAAGAGTACATAAACAGGATAATATCATTATCCCAACACTACAAATTCAATGTCCTTTGAGAACATGACACTTGAAGGCTTTATATGATATTTTTTGATCCAGCAGATGTCGCCCTTGAGCATGCTGTTGTGTTATGCTGTAATGCTAGCGACAGTAGCTCAGTCTGTAGGGACTTGGGTTGGGAACCGGAGGGTCGACGGTTCAAGTCCCAGTGCGGACCAAGTTTGGAAGTTGGTCTGGTAGCTGGAGAGGTGCCAGATCACCTTCTGAGCACTGCCGAGGTGCCCTTGAGCTCAGCTCAGGAGGGCAGTTCCATCACTCTGACATCTCTCCATTAGTGCATGTTCATATGATCCTGTTTGTGTGCATGCATGTATATACTTCATCCTCTGAAAACATCACAGACAGTGGGACTCGGGTGTTACACCCATTGTAGACAGTCATGACTCACAGAGTTATTTTCAGAGGATATTCTTGATTTCTATATTTAAGTGTGAAAAATCACATAGAAAGACTTTAACACCAATGCACTTGTTCAAGGGGCAAGGCAATGTTTTTACACATTAACTGTTATCCTGTTATGTGTGGTACAACTCTAAAAGACAAATGAATTGTGAACAGCCGAACAAGCTGTGTTATCCTTTTTTCATCTTCTTGGCCAAATCTTTAAGTTATTCACGTTACATGATAAGAGTTTGAAGGACTGGGGCGCTTTTTCAACCACAGAAACTGAAAGGAAAGCTGCTGCTGCTGAGATGCATTATAAGAAGTGTAGGTTGCACTGTTTCTAGAGGCTTTGCTGAACTGATAAAAAACATTTTTACCCAAATGAACGCGAGATAATACAATTATAACTTCCCCTTTAAAAAAAAAAAAAGGGAAACAAAAAACCCAAACAAACCTGAGGGCTCTGCTGAGTTTCTCATAGTTCATGGTGGGCTTGTTCTTCCGCTGTCCCCATTTCTGCGCCACAAGCTCCGGCTGGTTGAGTTTGAACTCTCCCTCCTCTCCCACCCAGGAGATGCAGTCCCTTGCATCCTTGTCTGTCAGGAGCTCCAGAAGGAACTGCCACAACTGGATCTGACCGTTGTTGCCTAGAATCAAAGACAACACAGCATTTACTATGAAACAAAAGACAAAAAATATATATATAGTATATATTGTGTATAGTGAGATCTACCTGTGCGGTTCCCAGGTGAACTTCGCTCCTCTCCTGAAATTCGGGGAGCTCTGGGGCCACGGTTCTGCTTCAATACCTTTATGGCAGAGGGTGTGCTCACTTGAGCTGGGATTATCTGTACAGCTAGAGTCAGAAATGGAAAAGTAGGAGATGAATAGATTATCAATGATCAAATCGACAGAACTGTTATAGTTTTATTTTAACTAGATTTTGATTTGCCCCATAACTAGCCAAACCCCGTCTACAGCTGAGAGTCCACAATGGCATTATGAGCTCCATGAAAGGAGACGTTTTCAAGACCTTTGATCGCATTTTTTTTTTAAACTTACGCTGATCAATGGTGACAGTAGCATCCCCACCAGACTGGTCCTGACTTGCCAACACATCTGGATGAAAAAAACAAAACAAGAAAAATACATGATATGGGAAAATTCATAATCCAGTTCAAGATTAGCAGGACATGAGAGCTGTCCCCTTAAAACACCAGTGTAGACTTTTAACAGTGTGTCAGAATCAGAATCAGATTTATTGTCCAGGTATGCTTACACACACACACACAAGGAATTTAACTTCAGTGAACTGTGCTCTCTTATGTACAGGTACAACATTAAATATCAACAATAAACAGAATAAGAAAAGACTAATATTTACATGACTAAATATGAAAGATGAAAGATGCTGAAGTAACATGATAAGTAAAATGCAGTTATGTGACAGATGGGTCAATTAAGATGTCAAACATAAAAACATGTAAATGTACATGCAATTACATAAAACTTTCACTACTGAAAAAAGTCAACAGTTCTATCTTACATTTTCGGAGGAGCTCCAGGTGACTCCAGAGTATCTCTCCATTAGGCACTTTCTGAAGGAACTCATCCTGGTTGAATGAGCAGAGATCTCGACCTTGGATATGGATGCTGCCAATTTCCATCTCATCAATGTTAAACTCCTTCATTACCCAGACAGCCCAGTGAATCACCTGATCAGCTGTCCATAACACAGGATCTGAGGAAAGAGAGAGAGAGAGAGAGAGAGAGAGAGAGAGAGAGAGAGAGAGAGAGAGAGAGAGAGAGAGAGAGAGAGAGAGAAGGAAAACCTCATAAACTAACAGTTTTGTTTAATTATCTTAACATTTAGGGTTGTTTTATACACTTTGATATATCTTTATTAAAGTATCACTCACCATATGGTATGCCCAGGCGAACCTGCTCTTTGCGGTAACCTTCCAGGGCCGCAGCCCAGCGTGTAACCTGCTCAGACGTCTCATCTGTCAGGCCAGATCGATCCACAGCGATGAGCTGACCCTCCTCCACCAGAGTTCCCTCCTCTCCTGCTGCGTCCGGATCAATCACAACCTCTACGGTTTCTACTGGCTTCACAATTTCCAAAATGTTCAACTTCTCCTCCCCTGAAAATGTGAGAAAAGAAAAAACACAAATGAGGGAGGTTGATTACGTGCAAACTAGAATTTGGACACTAGCAATACATGTCTGTGTATTTTCTGATCTTTGAAGCATCTCATTAGTACCTGGTTTAGTTATAATCTGCAGGCTGAGCTGCACTGTGCCGTCCGTCTTTACTCCCTGGTCAAACAGGCTATGATCGGGATGAAGCTAAAAAGTGGAGCACAACAGAAATTAAAGGTAAAGAAAGAGGGAAAACTCAGCATGGTTGTCAGTCAAAGGGATCCATATCAGACCAACATGTACACTTTAGGATCCAGTTTTTATTTTCACAACAGAACCATCAAGTTACACCAACAGAACTTGATGGGTTCTAATAATTACCTGAATGTCTTGCAAGCAGATCTCATACGCATCCAGTGACATTTGGATACGGGGCTCTAAAAGCTTCTTCAGATTGCCGATGGGCTCATTGATGTCGATATCTTGTTGAATCAGATCTGAAGCCGTGATGGTCTGCTCCTCAACGCTAAAGGTTAAAGAAGAAAATAAAGCAAACTGTAAATGTGCAGATGTAGGTGAGAAAGTATTCTGTATAAATAAGCAACATTTTTCTTACCCTTCCTCCAAGCAGGCCTGCTTCTCCCGCTCATCAATCTCAATCTCTATCATCTCTTCTGTTTCGCTTTTAGACATCCTGCTTTATGCACGGAGAGCCAGGCTGTGGGGCTGAAATGAAAGAGATGCTTTACTGCAATTCATACAAGTTAGGAACATTTACATTGCCTGTTATTGTTTTCAAACATAGCACAATACTTAATACTGTCAATATATTTACAAAATAGAGTACTAGTGGTATTATATACAAATTAATCATCAATACTTTATAATATACTTCGTACTTTAACTGATCAATTATTTATCAAACAAAAACACCCATACACTTATCCCCAACTCGTGAGTACCAATTCCTGCCTTTGCCTGTTTTACATCTTTGTTTATTTAGTATTTTTAGGTTCCAGACTCTTTCAATCAATTTTTTTTTTTTTTTTTTTTTAAAGACACCCACTTGGCTATAGAGAGCTGTGAGGAGCAATGAATGCTATTTTCCGACCATTTAGAGGCCACCTGGAGAATTAACTTGCTGAGCTGCTTCGCTGTAATGATAAGTTTGGCAGGGGTTATTCCATTGGGTGTCACTAAATTTTGCTTTTTGCACTCTACTTATGTGTAGGGACAAATACCAAAACTGACACTTAAAATTACATTCATCACAAAATAAAATAACCATATATTTTTTGAAGTCCAAACGCAACCTCATCAAATGCTGTTCTTTGTTTAATGACTGTTCTTTGTTTAATGACTTTTAATGATGAAAGACCAAGAACTGCAGAGACATAACACATTTTGTATGCAGAAAAAAAGTTGGTCATGTAAAATTGTCTAACAACTTATTTTCGGTAGATCCACTAATTCACTTTTTTTCCCCCAGCTATTCTTTGCCAAACACACTTAACATTGACTACAATAGAGTTTCACTATAAAGAGCAGCAACAAGATAACTGGCTCAAAGGGAGTGGGGTCTGTGTTTTATTTCATTTAATGTATTATTGTGTAAGTAGAAAAAACAAGGACAAAGAATAGTTTCAAGGAATGGTTTTAAAACGGAAATTGCTTCAGACTTAATGTGCATCAACTATCATAGACTGTAAAAGGAAATGTGTAAAAATGGGGAAGTAGGTTGTGGGATCCAGGATGTGTATATGAACCAGCAGAGAACATCTCCACCCACAAGGCCCGCTACCACAACAGCTTTTTCCTCCTGCTGTGAGACTTGTAGCACAGGACATTAAGATGGGAAGGAAGTACTTCACCCCACACCTCACAGACTAAACGGACAGTTGACCACCTCACAGACTAAACGGACAGTTGACCACCTCACAGTGCAAAACAAGTGTGCAACATTAACCTTAAAAACAAAAAACAGTGCAATTATATAATGTGAAAAATGTGTGTGCAATAACCTCAGGTGCAAAAAGAGATGCTATACTGATTAGAGCTCTCAAGAACTGCCCTCCATGTTGTGCTTTGCCTCTGGTCACTTCCTGTCAGCACCTGTGTGTCCAATCAGACTCAAAGCTGATCGTTTGCTCTTACTCACATTGTTCCCTTTTTTCTAGATCCTTGCTTGTGTTGTTCTTACTCTCTGATGTACGTCGCTTTGGAGAAAAGCGTCTGCTAAGTGAATTGTAGAATTGAATTGTAGATGTAGAAAGTTAGAGACAAGATAACATATTTATATTTTCATTTCATTGTACAGTGTTCCCCTTTGTTATTTTTTTGTATTATATCTTTGCTTTATTTATCTTTGCTGATAATATCTCACTATACTGTAATCTGTTCTGCACATATTAAATTTACAAATGATCCCTGCACTCATGTTCACTTCATTTGTCTGTCTACTCTCCGTTATATTGAATAGTTTCTGCTGATAACATGTCTACACTCCTGCACTTTAACTCATGTATCACTGATTACACAGCTCCCTATGTCAATACTGTCCATTTACAACTCTGTTTTTGCACATTTACATTTAATCTTCCCATTTCAGACTAATAATGCTAAATTAAATCCTGGTTGTATATATATATATTCACATTCATTCTTATTTTTTATATTTTTTAGTGCTTATTTACTTTGTATTTAATATTATATTGTGTCTAAATTTGCTAATATTGTGTTTTTTGCTCATATTGTGTGTTTGGACAATCTGCTGCTGTAACGCCACAATTTCCCAGTTTGGGATCAATAAAGTAATTCTATTCTATTCTATTCTATTCTATACATATTTATATTTTTATTTCATTGTACAGTGTTCCCCTTTTTTATTTATTTTTATTATATATTTGCTTTAATACAGTGTATAGCTTCTGTACAGTTTATTGTACATCACTTAACTGTTACTACAACTTATTTATTTTTACTTTTTTTGTACTTTTCTACTCTTTTTTTAATCTTATAATGCTTTTCTATTTTATATATAATTTTAATTTTTTTTTGTAGAAGCTGACTCAGGGAGAAACGCACAAGAATTCCAATGTACCTGTACTGTCCTGTACACAATAAACATCTATTACATTATATTCAGTGAGGTTTCTCTACCATAAAGGCCTTTCAGCCTCGACTCCTGATTGGCTGCCCGGAACACAGTTCACTGACTGCTAACGTTAGCCAACTCGAGGGGCGAGGCTTCACCCTCTAAAGGCCAAATGGGAGGCCAAAGTAGTAACCAAACATAAATACACATCACACAAACATGTTGTAAAACTGTATGAAACTATGATTAAACCATTAGAGTACACGTGTCGGCTCAGATAAGCTGCTCAACAGCAAAGCAAGTGAAGCAACATTTCCCCCCACAGCGTTTACAGCGCGGGCCGAGGCAGCATATCACAACAACATGTGCTAAACTACGGTTAAAATATCCAACTAACACACAGCGGGTCATTACTCGTGCAGATCTCTGATAAATCACACTTTTACTCGACGCGTAGAAAACTTTTAAAAACGGAAATAGAATAAACGGAAACAAAACAGCATAGGGCGAAATGGAAAGGAGCCGGAAATCCTGGCTAAAGATTTTTACAGCGTGGCGAGACTTCCGAGAGCTGCAGCGAGAAATACGACACGAGAAGAAGAAAACACGGAGCAACTCTTAACGCTTACAATGTGTCCAAACAAAAAAAACAACAACGCTAGGTGTATCCGAAACGGCATCTACAAACAAACAGTAAGGATTAAAAGAGAAGATGTTTAGTGTGAGGATGTAGACGCGCTGTGTTTACGGCTGCACTGCGTTAGCTTTCCTGTTAGCAACAAGGCTAACGCTGCACTGACTTTAACTTCTTGTTTTTGTTTTACACTCACCACGTAACATATTAACCTACCTCCAAAATGAATGGAAAACAACCGTAGCAGCCGCGACAGCAAGTAAGGGAAGTGAGCTTATGCTATCTGGGTGTTGTTGTGTGTTTTTCTTTTTTAACCAGCTTTAATGAAGGCGGTCTCTTCCCCTCTCGGCTGCAGCGGCTAACTAGCCAGCTAGCAGGTGAGCCACAAAATAGCGGGAAGAGTCAGAGCACGACAAATAGAGGCCACATTTTAGTGCACTTTCTTTATAACAAGTACATAGATTTCTCAAATAATCCATACCTTTTTAAAAGCAGGCCTTGGGAGATGTTGGAATATGTTCAAATATTGTAGATAAGCAGTCAAAATTGACGCGAACAGTCGAATCCTATCATTCAAGTTTTCTGTTGGTCAGCGAGACATTTCGCGGAGGGGGGCGGAGCCTAAGTGGTGGAACAGCAGCGTGAAGTAAACTCATGTGGAAAACATTCAGAGTGATGTTTCCACTTATTGAATACTGTATAAACACATGGTCACTTTCTGCTGGTACAATCTCTTTTTAAAAAGCGCCATAAAAAAATATTTTTCCATTTTCGTTTCACCATTGCACTGTTTTTAGATAAACGCAATTTACTACATTTTCATAATTTAGTTAATTTTTTATTTATTTGTTAGCACACATAAAAGAATACATCAAAATAGGATTAACAAAAACTTAAAAGGTGTGTCAGGAGAGGTCAAGAAGCCAACAGGCGTACACAAGAGACCTCACCTCTTAAGAGACAAATAAATCAACTGAGCAAATCGAATTACACAGTTTCAAAACAAAATTAAATATTAACACATGTACAGTAACCTATACACGTATTCATACACACACACTTAGACACATACATACAATAGAAAGATTGAGAATGTTAACCCTCTATCAGCTAAATGAAACAGGCATTCATCTATTAAAAATGGAGTGAATGAGTCGATGGAAAAAAAAAAAGAAGAAAACATTTTATAAATGTAAACGTTTGACCTCGTGGATTAAATGTGAAGACAGTTCCTTTTAAAAATCTCTGTAGACGAAGAGCTGTTAACGTGTCTTTTGGAATTCCATGTTTGTACCCCACGATGCATTAAAAGTGCATGTTTTATATATAACGTTTTGGACAGACTTGCTCCTCCTCCTTTGAAGGACTTCATAAAGCTGAAGTCTGTCGGTGGGATCGGCACCAGGGGCCACAGCCCGAGGAGACTGTGAGGTCCCATACAGACGCACTACATTCAGACAAACTGTTCTGTCAGTCAAAGGAACTAAATATTGGAATATTCTCCCACTCACAATAAGAGACTCACAAACATATGCAACCTACAAAACACACCTCAAACAGTGGATAAATGAAAACCAAGTCTGTGACCACCTTTAACCTTTAACCTCTATTATTGTCTTGTGTCACTTGTGCCTTTTATTTGTAATTTGTAATTTGTCTTTCTCTATTACCTGCCTAGGGACAACAGATGGAAACTAGCACTTCTGCTATAATCGGGCAGTTTGAACAGCTGTAATTGTTACAGGTACATTGGAATTTTTGTGCGTTTCTCCCGGAGTCAGCTTCCACAAAAAAAAAAAAAATTATATATAAAATAGAATAGCTTTATGAGAAGAAAAAAAAGAGTTGAAAAGTACAAAAAAAAGTAAAAGTAAAAATAAATAAGTTGTAGTAACAGCTAATAAATTAAAATAAACTGTACAGAAGCTATACACTGTATTAAAGCAAAGATATAATACAAAAAATAACAAGGGGAACGCTGTACAATGAAATGAAAATATAAACATGTTTTCTTATTGCACTTATCTCTTGTGAGTGAGTGTTAACTTGCGCTCCAGTTCCCTAACAAAATATTATGAATAATTCCACAATGTAACCAACCTGTGATGTAACCTCCTTTTGTCAAAATGTATAAACTTCAAATAAAAGTGTTTTTTTTTTTTAGTACAGGGACAACTAAAAAGTGGACATTAAACCGTAAAGTAGGCCTATAGATAGATTTTGGCCCCTGAGACAAAAAAGTTCTGTGTGCAGATATTTAACACCAATTTACACCCACCCACCTCATCCTCCAATATTTGTTCTGCAAAAACAGTTGCTAGTATTTCTTGTATTTCTAAATATGCTTTGACAATGATTTATGTATGAATGAATCATGTATTATGTCTAAGTCATTTCATTTAACTGTTTATCTAACATGAATTTTGACTTCCTTGCTTCATACTGTATCGACTTCAAGTTATCGGTCCCAGTTGTGGAAGCGGGGGTCGTACCATGGGCAGCAGGGTTTTAAGTGGGATGGTTTACGTACACATGACATATGAATTTGGACTGGTGTTTTGATGTTACTGGTTTGTTTGATTGTTTTGTTTTTGGTTTTATAGTATGCTTTACGTATGTCTTTTCGTTTTGTCACTTTGGTGTTTTACTTTTGGAAAAATAAAGTATAAAAAATAAACAGACTGTCTCCTTCCGCATTACCAGGTTTATCGCAGGGGCCACTTTAGGCCCTTGCCATTTCATTAAATGCAACAAATGCACTGATCCCTTTGTTTCTAAAGGCCTTGCTGTGAATCAAGTCATCAGTTAGTTGCCCTTTGTGTGTTTCTTAACCTAGCCTTGGTTATGATCTGAGGTGTGGCTGTGTTTAATGCACACTATTCTGGTTGGTCATTTTATTCTGAAAGAACTTGTTTAGAACAGGTCTGGAAAACCATTTTATAAAGTGACACGTTTTAAAACTGATGAAAAAATCAACATAACTGTCCAACCACAAACTCGTCCTTTCCCTCTCACAGAAGTCTGATTAATGAACCTATCGTCCTACATGGATCATGTCTTGTGTTTTTCTATCAAGTATTATATTAATATCTGTAGCATTTCCCCCCCAGATGATTTTCAGGCATTTCTTCAATTGTTTGAATTTTGAAATTCAAATGATCAAAGTGTTGGTGTATTGAATAAATTGCCTTGATGACCAAATTGGTTTGTGTCTTTAATAATTTTACAAATTGTGTGACATTTTAAATGGACTTTGTTTTGATACCATTGCTATAAAATAGACCCCTGCAGTGATACATAAGTTTGGCCTTCATAATTATTGAACCTCGAATATTTTCAGTTGATTTAAAGAAAATAATAATAACTGCAATCAGTTGTTTACTACATGTAGGCCTAGTTTAAAAAAAAAGGATGCTTTACAGGCATAGAACTGGCTGACATCAAATATTTAAAGGAATGTCTTAATAATGTATAATCTGATTATGCTTGTCCGTTAAACTGCAGTAAACAGTTCTCTGTTTAAATCATAGACTGTAAATATTATAAATACAATGACTGCATATTTGATAGAATATATGGTACTGTAAATTAGTAACAAAGCGACTCTTATTTTGAAAGTCCGGTTCGCCGCCAAAGCGACAAATATCATATCATATTTCCGGTTTGGCTGCCCTGCCTTCAAAATAAAGAAAGTCATCGCATTGTGGTAAGAGATTTTACATTATATACAATCAATCAATAACTCCAGCGTTATCTTATAACTGACTAAACCAGTCTATCGGTTGTTTTCCTTCAACCATTTAGTCGAAAAAATAGCTTTGGAAAAACTCTGTCTGAATAATAGTATGGTTCATATTGAGGCTGCCTATAGGCTAGTTATATTATGACATATGGGTAAGTCTGAAAGTAACACACTAATCTTCATTGATCCCCCATTGGGAGAAACATAAAACTCTCAAATTTTAAAGATGTTAAAACAGACATTGCTTTAAACAGTTTTTTCTAAACTGGACTTTCTGAAGATATACAACTCTCTTGAAAAAATAATGACTAAAATCTTCTTAAAGATTTATACTTCCAGACATGCAATAATTTGAATTTTGTGGGCGTGTTTTGTGCTACAGATCTTACCAAGTCTGCTGTTCAGCTGAGATACTGTCACCCTCATTCATTTCCAATGTCCAGCTTTGATCTGTATTTACTACTACTGCAGAAAAACTACTACTGCAGAAAAACGTCTCACACAGGAAGGATAAATGGGGAAATTAATAAACATTTTGTGAAAATTCATGTTTCTTTGTTAAAGATTCCACTTTTAAAACCAAGTGTTAAGATAGTCGTATAAATTGTAATTAAAAGATAGCATTGCTGTGATTTGATTTACTTTGAGGTCCTGTAATTTTTTCATTAGAATTTAGAAAAAAGGAGTATTGTGACACACACACACACCACATTACTGACTCAAAAAAGTTGAATCCACAACGTTGACAGACTTGATATGCATAATAAAGCATTAATTTAATATTTAAGTATCTTTTGAAAAACGTGAGGTTAACAATCATAACATTTTCCAGGTTTGTTGTATCACATTTAAGTTATGAAAGTACTGACAGGTAAATTGTTAAAATCGTACGCCGACGTTTTGTGTTCTAAAACGGAGATTGTGTTTGTTCTGCCTTTATTTAACTGATGTACATATGTTTGATTTTTACTTTTAATAATTGTATTCCTTTTTCCTGTTTTCTTGAGCTCCCATGGGGGATCAATAAAGTTTATCTTTATCTTTATTCAGTGAGAAGTCTTACATTTGTGAAGTTTAGACATTTATTCTGAAGGGGCCATGCCGGAAGTGTGGTTTTTGCTGCTGCTGGTTAACTCAGGCGAACCAAGATGGCAGAATACCTGGCATCCATTTTTGGGACAGAAAAAGACAAGTAAGAAATTACATTTATTAAAGGTTGTAGCGGCTGTGTGTTTCGTGTAAAGTTTTCTTAATATTCCACTTTAATATATTTTATAAATACGGCGGTGTTTGAAGTCTTAAAGCTGGAAAACGTGCACTTGCTTTAGCAACCGGCTAACGGCTAATCAGCGCAAGCTAGCTAACGTGAGGAAAATAGCGCGCCGCTGCTGCTCCAGCGCGTGGGAGCAGAAAAGTGCAGAGATGGTCATAAATACATTTTAATAACGATTTATTTATTTATTTGAATCAGCAATCATCGTGTTTTCTACAACTGGAGAATAATATGAGTAAATACAGTGAGTGAAGCCTCGCTGTGAGTTAGCTGGTGCTACTTCATTCTTTGTTTCAGAGGGAAATAAGGTCGATCAAGATATTAACTGTGATTAAGGAATGAACTCTGACCCCTCTTCAAAATGGACCACTTATCTGTTAGAGGAGTCATTTTTAAGTTTAAGGATAATGAATGAAGTGTGTGTGTGTGTGTGTGTGTGTGTGTGTGTGTGTGTGTGTGTGTGTGTGTGTGTGTGTGTGTGTGTGTGTGTGTGTGTGTGTGTGTGTGTGTGTGTGTGTGTGTGTGTGTGTGTGTGTGTGTGTGTGTGTGTGTGTGTGTGTGTGTGTGTGTGTTACCTCTTTATTCTCTTCAGTCTGCTTCGTTTTGAAACATCTTTTCTCCATAACTTGTATTTATTAAGTCTCTGACACATTCTTGTCCTTTATAATGTATTGGCCACGCCCACAATATTGATAACCCCCGTTTTATAATTATAATAAGGGGTAAAATATAAAATCAAAGTAGTAGTATAATATTATATATAATAATAGTTAATATATAATAATAAATTATAAAAAATATATATTTTTATTTTATTATTATAATTTTAATAATAATATTTTTATTTAAATAATTTAATTTATTTTATTTTTATTGTTTATTTGTTTTTATTATAATAATTAATAGTTTAATATATAATAATAATAGTATAAAATTCGACTCCCTTGGGAATTCCCAACCCAAATCCCTACAGACTGAGCTACTGCCGCCTCCAACAACAATCTTTCAACAAGATTTCACAAATTAATATTTGAACTTTTATGGAAATAATTACAAATATACAGAGAGTTGAACATTGAATTGATTAATTATATTTTTGGGAATTATTTTATTGCTTCATCCAAACATTTCCCATTGTCCAAATAGCTTAAAGATGTTACCTATTTGATACTTTAGCGAATACATTTCCCCACTTTTATAAAAACGTTTTAAAATGTGTTCAACAATACTCCTTTCTATGTGGATATATATTTACAAACCTCAGACATTTTGATTTAACCCATGTTTACACAATTCTAAAACTTAACTGCAAATTTTAGATTCTGAATTTCCAAAAAGTTTATTTAAGACTCATGAATGTTTTCTTTTTTTTCAGCCAACAAATCATCTGCATTTTTATCTCTTCTTTCTCAGGGTCAACTGCTCTTTTTACTTCAAAATTGGTGCCTGCCGACATGGCGATCGCTGCTCTAGATTACACAACAAGCCAACATTCAGCCAGGTAAGTTTTTTTTCTTTTTTATAGATATGAGGGGTACTATTTTGTAGTTATGTGAAATGGAAATGATGGGGAGATTAAGGTCTGAAAAGACAGGTTTGTGTGTTCATAGTTTTATAACAAAGAATATTTTCAGTCAATTTAAAGAGTGTTTTATTGAAACCTTTTGTTTGCTGCTTGCATTAAAATAGGAGCTGTTTACTTTACATTATTTTCACATTTTTCATGTTTGTGTTTCAGACAATTGCCCTCCTGAACATTTACCGTAACCCTCAAAACAGCGCCCAGTCTGCCGATGGTCTGACATGTAAGTGATTCAACCTTTCAGATAAATCCTCATGAATGTTTTTTTCATGGTCATACATCCATGTTTTCTCATTTGCAATCATCCTCTTGCAGCAGCAGTTCAGTTTTAAACAGTCAATAATTTTAGATCAATTCATGTAAACTCTGATCCCGAATCTGTTCTACATATCCTCGTAGTGCAGATGTGGTAATTCTGTCATTTAACAGTTGTATTTTTAGTAGCCAGATGAAATGCTGTTCCACTATCTAATATGAATAGTTTAGTATATACAACATTTTATGTACAGCACTAAACATCGCTTTATCAAACATGATAGATTGACAGTGCTTATAGTCTGTTTCTAGTTATTCCTGAGTGGACTTTAATTGTATGTATGATTGGATTATAGGTAGTTGATGGATGGAGTCATAGCCAAAGTCATTATGTATTTGTTTTGGCTAAAGATATAGCAATCACTTCATCATCTCTGCTTTAAAGTTTCCAGAATATGTCTTTTCTCAGTTAAAAAAAAACAAAATCTATAATGTTGTATCTTTTATTTTCTCCTTTGTAAACATTAGGTGCCATCAGTGACATGGAGATGCAGGAGCACTATGACGAGTTTTTTGAGGTAAGAGATTCTACAAATTGTATCATGTTTGTCTGAGCGTCCTCAACCACTTTGCCAGTGGTGGATTTATTTGACTTCTTTTGAGAGAATGGTTTATTCATTCCTGAAGACACTAATAATTTGGCCGTTAAACACACGTTTTTACACATGTGAATGTAACAACAATGATTCTGTTGAATCAAATGGGAGTTCAAAACTCAGGAGGTAGAAACAAAAACATTCCCTCTTCAGCAATCACAGATTAAGTTTCTAACAATCAGATGTAGAATGTCCTCTGCAGACTACTGAATGTATGTGCTCCACCTGATCTGGATTTTCTTGTTGACGTATTTTTGCTCATCAGCGGCTGGTTAAAGGTGCCTATGATTTAAACTTCAGGTCCACTGTAATGACTTTGATTGATGTGTAAAGAGTTGTTTCTCAGCATTAGATAGGTTTCCCATTTCTCAGAAAAAATGTTCAGTTCTTGCTCTTCTTTTGTCTGAATAAAGCAAAATAAAAAAGGAATGAAGACTTCTTAGCTTTTAAAGTTCTGGTAGGTGGATTCTATACATTTGAAAGAGGGTAGTTGGTTTCAATTTTTGTGTCGACTGAAGCTCATCTGCTGCAGAGAATACTTGATATTTACTATACAGACTTAATTTGTCCTTGGGGATACATACAGTATTTCTGATTCTGATAAACCTCTACCAGATAGTGAATTAGCTTTTTTATCAAATTATTCCTTCAATGGATTTCATCTCCAAATTGTAATGAACACTTAGATACACAATTCCAGACCTAATCTTCTCTCCCATCCATGCAGGAGGTCTTCACAGAGATGGAAGAAAAGTACGGAGAGGTGGAGGAGATGAATGTGTGCGACAACCTTGGAGACCACCTAGTAGGAAATGTGTATGTGAAGGTGGGTGTTCAGTTTCTTATGTCTCCATGCCATGCTTTGTAAGCTTGGATCCAGAGTGTGTGATTTTTTTCAAATCTTTCAATCTATGTTCTTTGTTAGTTTCGTTATGAAGAGGATGCAGAGAAGGCTGTTATAGACCTGAATAATCGTTGGTTTAATGGCCAGCCCATCCATGCTGAGCTCTCTCCTGTCACAGACTTCAGAGAAGCCTGTTGTCGTCAATATGAAATGGGGTGAGTACTATATGACAAAATAGAGTTGATATGGATGTCTGTTTAATTTAACGCAGTGCCACATGAATTCAGATTCAGATTCTTTATTGTCCCACAAGGGGAAATTTGTGTTGCAACAGGAGCACACAGAAGACAAGAAACACAAAGACAACATCACCATAAAACATAAACCAAAACGAATTGGAAAATCAGACAACACAGCAAAATATAAAAACAGCGCAATAAAATCAGTCAAGAGCCCAATACCAGAATGGAAATTCAAGTCAAGTCATTAAAGTGCAATTCAAGACATACATAAAACATATGACATCAGTTAAAAATGTATTGCAATAATTCTTTGAACAACAGTAAGTTAAAGGTTTAAATTTCACTCTCATGCCGTTGTACACCGGTTCATGATATCATAATATAATATATCATAATATTTAATCTAGATTCCAGCTGTGTTTTAAAGGGTGAGAGTGCATGGGCAGCATGAGATTGTTGTTTGCATAATCTTGGTTATATATATTTCCCCATCACCTCTCTTTAAGTGTCTTTTGCTACTGTGTGTGAATCTTGCTCACCATTAACACATCGATGTGATTCTTCTGCACCTCTTCCATAGGGAATGCACTCGTGGAGGCTTCTGCAACTTCATGCATCTGAAGCCGATCTCGCGTGAACTGAGGAGAGAGCTCTATGGGCGCAGGAGGAAGGGGTAAAAAAAACCATAAACTTTACAGACGCATTCAGGCTCCTTTTGTAAACCTGCCAGGTGTAGATGTTTTATATCCAATCATACTAAACTCGTCCTCATTTTTCCACAGCCGGCACAGGTCTCGGTCTCGATCAAGAGAGAGGCGATCTCGCTCAAGAGACAGAGGTCGAGGAGGCGGAGGAGGTCGTGACCATGAGAGGCGTCGCTCAAGAGACAGAGAGCGTTCAGGGCGATTCTAAACCACAAAGCCATGACTACTTGTCCTTCCTAACCCCCATTCATTCCCGGTCTTTTTTTTTTTTTTCTTTTTTTCGAAGTTTGTACTCTTCAAGATTTATTCTAGGACTGATAGAAAGGTAACTGTAACCTGATGCAGAAGCTGTGACAGCATTGATGAACCTGTTTTTCTTGATTTCTGAAATTGACTTTCACCTCATTAAATTTAACATTTTTAATTAACCGGACTCATTCATGAATTATTCTACAGACATTGTTGTAAAACATTAACTTTTCATATATGAGCTGCTGCCCACTTCTGAAGGAGAATAGCAGAGTATGAAATGTAAACACATTTCAATACAAAGTGTAGAATGAAATAGAGTCCCCAAAATAGAAAACGGCTTTGAACTCCTCAAAAACCAGCAGGAATCGTCTGCGGTGACCGATTTTACTCTAAACATGTTTTCTTGTCTTGTCTTGATCAATTCTTTTGCTGTAACTCTCAGATGTCTTTGGCCGATGTTGACCCGAATAAGGCAACAATCTGAAAAAGTCACTGCCATGTAAAAAAACATTTCTAATATCTTAAAGGCTTATATGTGATTTTTCACACTTAAATCTAATTTGCATAAAGTTATTTTTCCGTGAAAACACTGTGGGAAGATTTGAAGTGTGGCTAGCAAGCCAGCCTTTCTGTTAAACATCCTGTCTGAATATACTTACTGTTTGGTCACTATAGATAAAGATGTTGAGAGACATGTGCTTGAAGGTAACTTCATCCAGCTCTCTGGTTCATTATTATCTCAGGCAACATTAAAGTGACAGCTGATCAACACATGTAATAAGAGAGGGAGTATAAACTTAATGAGAATCAGCAGGAGATAAACATCAGGTTCATATATTGATAATGTTTCATATTTAATGATAGAAGATATTTGACAATATTGTCATACTTGATGACTGCATTATGTTCTCTCAGACTCTGCTCTGAGAGCTACTTGCACAGTGACTGTCCTTCACATCACCTCTTAGTGGAACATGGTAAGACCTGTTCTGCAAATTCATCCCATTTATAAAAAGGGACTGAAGGTTGGGAGCATCATGGGGTTCTTCATGTTTCACTGAAGCTTTATCAAAAAGTTAAAACAACATAGATATCAACAAGCAATTGTGTTTTTCTTATTGTTTGCACTGCTTCTTTAGTCTGAATGATAAAGTCTTCTGTAAATTCACATTTTAAAGCTGATATTTAAAATTCAATTTTCAATTCAATTCAATTTATTTTGTATAGCGTCAACTCATAACAAGTGTTATCTCAAGACACTTTACATAAAGCAGGTAAAAGACCTTACTCATTGTTATGTTACATAAAGCAGGTAAAAGACCTCACTCATTGTTATGTTACATAAAGCAGGTAAAAGACCTTACTTATATTTAAAAGAAATGTTCATGTTGGCGGGCCGCGTTCCAATGTTTGTAAATTTGAATTTACTCTCAGAAAGCTGCAAAAGAATGCACTTTGCAGCTTTCGTCCACATTGAGCTCCGCCCAACACCCAAGAGTCAGGTTGTGAACACTGCAGTTGGGCGCGGGTCACTCGCGAGCAGGAAGCCGGTGTGTGTGTGTAGCCCGCTAACCAAGAGAACCCTTTACCACACGTTTTTTACACACATACAGTGTGTATCGCCCTAAGGACTGGGGGTCTCATACCGGACCGGTTGGGAGCTTTTAAGTGAAAAGGAAATCCTCATCATGCTAATAATTGGAGATTTAATATCTAAGCGAACAGAGATGAACCTTTCTCCTGTATTAATCATTCTGAGCATCTTTGCAGTGATCACAAACGGTAAGAAGACAATTCCTATTATTTTACTCAAGTAAGCAATGTTCACATTTCAGTCGTAATCATAAGAGAACAGTGGCTAAATGTACAGCTCCTCCTCACCAAGCTGCAGGTGGGTTGAGTGGTACTCTTCCCATCATTATAACGCCGTTACCGTTACTGCCACCCCTCTTTAACAGAACTTAAAATACATGTGCATGTTCAATTATTTATGATAAATCTGAAGGAGAAGGAGACTGCCACAAAACCTAAGCAACCGAAGCTTGATTTTACGGCCCCACCACCACACGTTTTGTCTCAGGCCGAGCTAAACAAACTGGTAGCCAGGTATGTTGTGGAGGATATGCTGCCAATATCGATGGTTGAGTCGGAGTCATTCAGAGCACTAGTTGCCAAAATACCGGTCAGAGCAGGGGTCGGCCTGCCATGCTCAAATGAATGTCGAGCTCAAACAGACATTTGAGAAATTAGAATATTTGTCTACCACAGCAGACAAAACATCTATTATGTCATTTTTACGGCTCCACTATATAAACATAGTAATTATAATATCTACAATAATACATGACATTTGATTGGAGGCTAGTCTCACTTTGTCCCACAGCAACATTAAAATAGTTTAGATTTGTGTACACTGTTTCTGTTAATTATTGATTGTATTAAGTGTCCATTTCATTATAATATTCAGATTATCATAAATAATTGAACATACACATGTATTTTAAGTTCTGTTAAAGAGGGGTGGAGGTGGGGTCTAAATTCTTTGACACATTTGAGCATTTAAAAATTTACTTGAAAGTAACACAATAGTTACTTTCCAAAGTAACTAGTTACTTTTATAATTTGTTACTCAGTAACTACTTTAGTTACTTTTTGGGCGAAGTAACTAGTAACTGTAACTAATTACTATTTTAAAGTAACTTGCCCAACACTGTACTTAAGTACAAGTAAAAGTACCAGCTTAAAAATGTACTCAAAGTAAAAGGTTGCATGAATGAATGCGGCTGCCCCTGTGCCCTCATGATGCCAGTTTCTTCAGCTCTCCTAGACTGCCTGAGTCACTGGCAGAGGATGGCAGGGTGGCCGGTGCAAACAGGTGTTTCCACTAGGTTTGGTTGGGGTGGGGCGCAGACACACCGACACAAAGGGTGCATCCGAATTGTCCCTCCTATCTCCTTTCACTATCCACTTTACCTTAACCCCGGAAGCATTTAAGAGGCGGTCATGATAAGAGCCGTTCGAATACTCTAAAAGTTAAGGAAAGGTGGGTCAATGCTTCCTTTATAACCCCCTTTAGCTTAGGATACACTGGACCATCCTTTACGAAAGGAGATGAGATATGCTGCCCCACAATTCCTTGCGGCCGCAACATTTAAAGCGAGTCGCGCATCCGACCGTTCAGGAACATTAACGATGATCGTAAAGTGACACAGATCATGTAAGAGATAAAAGATAAGAGACATTTTTATCAGAGGATGTTTTATTCACCATATTTCATTCACTTAAGAATGCTTTGTGCATTTCTTCAGTTGTACATTCTTGTCTTGCATAAATGTAACAATGAATTTCATACAATCATATTTATGTTGATTTCTGATTGGACAGGAAGCTGATGGTTTCACTTTTCTTACTTGTAGCCTGGTGGTCTATATTTCTTTTATTTCAATTCCAACCTCGTGGTGATCAGGATTATTTCACCGGTAAGAAGCACAGGGGAAAGTTTTTCAGATGCGTTTTTTGTAGTCCACTTTCGGAACATTGTAGTTTCAACACGGCAGACCGACGTCATTAACCTCCGCCGGCCCGTCGCATTTAATGACGTGGCCTAGTCGAAAATGCGGTCGGATTGTCAGAGGAACGAGATCACCTTTCCCTAAATCCTTTATGAATTCTCCTAACATCTTTCCTTAACCTCATGACGTTTTCGCGGGGTTAAGGTAAAGTGGATAGTGAAAGGAGATAAGAGGGACAATTCGGATGCACCCAAACACTTCAAGGAACCTTGGTGTTCATGCGTTACTTCCCTGATTTCCGACTCTATCCACTATCCTATCTCTACAATAAAGGCACAAAGAGCCCAAAAATAAATCTATATAAAAAAAGGGGCCGCCCCCCTAACACAATGGTAGGGGAAACACTGCAAACAGATTCTTAATTTTCCTGTCTTCACAAGTTTTGAACTGCAGCTTTTCACTTTAAATAACCCCTCTGTTGTTTTAGTTGCTGTTATCTACTGTCCACCCAAATACAATGACAAGTTTATCTCTGAATTTGCAGACCTTTTATCCAGCTTCTTTCTGCAATATGAGAGGATTTTAATTGTTGGTAATTTTAATATTCACATTTTCTGGTTAAAGTCTTTTTAAATATTATTGAGTCTTTTAATCTCACACAGTTTGTGTCAGGTCCAACACATCAGCGTGGACATACACTTGATCTAGTGTTGGGCTATGGGTTGTCGGTCTCAGTAAATGAAATCTGCGTGTTACCTGTTTTAGATCACTCACTAATTAGGGCCTGAGCACGAACCGTCGTTTTTATTGTTCCGCCTCTTTGCGGCCACTTTTGAGGGCCTGAACGTGCCCGAAAACTCACCAAACTTTCCACGGTCATCAGGTCTCGTGAAAAATTTGATATTTTGGTGGTTTCGTAAACGCCGTTCGCAAAATGGCTCAGTGGCGCCCCCTTGAAATTTTCAAAATGGCCTCCCCCATAAAGGGTTTTTTCACGTACACGCACGAAAATTGGTACGCATATTAAGCTTGTCGGAACGGACTAAAAATCCTCTTGCAGCGTTTCAAAAAACCCGACAGGAAGTCCACAAATTAAAGTTGAATTTCACGATAATGGCCCAAAATCACTCAAAATCAACGATTTCAGCCTTCCTATTTGAACGCACTTGTCCGAGAGCGCTCATTCGATCAGCACAAACTCAGTGTCAGTGCGTTCTAGACAGGCTCAGAATATCTTGTTGTGCGCTGCACGTTATTGGACGTTATATCTGCTGGACTTCCTCAGCGAGAGGCCTCAGACAGTGCGGGTGGGCGGCAGCACATCAAAAACCACCGTCATGAGCACGGGGGCCCCCCAGGGTTGTGTGCTCAGCCCCCTGCTCTTCACGCTGCTGACCCACGACTGCGCTCCATCCTTCAGCAGCAACCACATTGTGAAGTTCGCGGACTACAGGATGGAGGTCAGCCAACTGGCCACGTGGTGCAGAGACAACAACCTCTTCATGAACGTCGACAAGACCAAGGAGGTTGTTGTCGACTTCCGGAGAGTCCCCACTCCTAAACCCCCACTGACCATCGACGGTGCTGCTGTGGAGAGAGTGAGCAGCACCAAGTTCCTGGGGGTTCACATCAGTGAGGATCTCTCCTGGACAACCAACACCACATCACTGGCCAAGAAGTCCCAGCAGCGCCTCTACTTCCTCCGCAAGCTGAAGAGAGCACGAACCCCCCCATCCATCATGTGCTCCTTCTCCAGAGGCACCATCGAGAGCATCCTGACCAGCTGCATCATTGTGTGGCTTGGGAGCTGCACTGCTGCCAACCGCAAGACCCTGCAGCGCACAGTGAAGGCTGCTGAACGGATTCTCGGTGTCCCACTCCCCTCTCTTCTGGACCTCTACGGTACCTGTCTCACCCGCAAAGCAATCAGCATTGTGCGTGACCCCAGCCACCCCTCACACAGCCTCTTCAGCCTCCTGCCATCAGGGAGACGGTACCGCAGCCTGCGGGCCGGCTCCACCAGACTGAGAAACAGCTTCTTCCACCAAGCTGTCAGGAAGCTTAACTCTCTCCCCTCTCTTCCTTCCCTCCCCTCTCTTCCTTCCCTCCCCTCTGCCCCCACGAACACTGGACGTTGAACCCCCTCCCGTTTGCCACCAAGAACTCTGGACTAATAACTCTGAAGCTAACTATTCAAAAGTACACTCAGTTTACTGCACATTGCACATATTGCACAAGTTTACTTTTTCTTTAAATTTCATTTTATTTTTTCATTTACCATTTTGTACCTTTTGCACAATTTAGAATGTATTACTGTAAATATTATTTATCTTATTTTACCTCATTTTATTTGATCTATTTTACCTTATTTTGGTCGTATTGCACCGCGGGACGGAGACAAATTTCGATTCCACTGTATGTCTGACATATTTTGAAATTGACAATAAAGTTGACTTTGACTTTGAAAAAAAAAAAAAAAAAGTCTAGAGACACGCCTGCCATAAACTGTGCACTCTGCAGTAGTAAATGTTTAACAGAACTAGTACAGAACTCCGCCCTCTTCGCTGAATTTGTAGTGATGACACATTCTCGGCCCCCTTCACAGTCTATGATTTATACACATACAGTGTATACTGTATGTGTATAAATTTATATAACAAACTATATATAAACAAACAGAGACTAAAACATTTAATATTTAAGCTCATAAAGGCTCAATTTAATATAGTTTGAAGTACAAAAAGCAACGCAATCGCGTTTAATCTCAGGCGCTAGGCTGTTTTCTACAGCCGATACATTTTGTGGGCGTGGTCACAGAGAGCTGACGCCATGTGTGAGGCGGGTTCACCGCAACACTGTAAACGCTGGTTAACCCACCTTTACAGTCTGGAGCCACACATGATTTACACACATACAGTGTGTATCGCCCTAAGGACCGGGGTCTCATACCGGACCGGTTGGGGGAAACGGAGCTTTGAAGTGAAAAGGAAATCCTCATCATACTAATAATTGGAGATTTAATATCTAAGTGAACAGAGATGAACCTTTCTCCTGTATTAATCATTCTGAGCATGTTGGCAGTGATCTCAAACGGTAAGAAGACAATTCCTATTATTTTACTCAATTTTTATATTTTAATATATTCTACTCCAGTAAAAGTAAAAAGTAACTTGTCTAAAATGTACTTTAAGTAAAAGTTACCTTTTTTTAACATGTCTCGTCGTGAAAAAAGGACGAGAGGATATTAATCTCAAAGTTTTTTTTAATTAAAGGCCAATCTTTATAAAGATTTATCTTTTCAGATAAACATTTTATTTTCTACCCCATTGACAAAAACACAATATAAATGATAATAGATGGATTTAATAATGAAGGCTTATATGTTCAAGTAATCAGCTGTTTTATGAAGGGAAATGTTTAAGCTCTGTGTCTCTAAAGCCCGCCCCTCCCTCTCATGTCTCCAAAATTGAGGAAGTAGAAAATATATTATTTATCATTTAGGTGTCACGAAAATGTTTGTGCTTTTTATATCTGCTGTAAGTTTACAAACGGCTTTTATATCCAACTTAATTTAACTGTGTGTGTGTGTGTGTGTGTGTGTGTGTGTGTGTGTGTGTGTGTGTGTGTGTGTGTGTGTATGACTGAGTTCACGTTCAGTCAGTTTTTCGCTCCGCCTCCTCTCTCTCAGCTAGCATTAGCATGCTAACACAACAATGCAGCGTGAGTTGTTTTGGTTTCATGCTGGATCTAAATTTGGACTAAAATTACATGAAAGCGCTTTTTCCAAAGCCATGTGCTGTAGTTTAAACAGCAGGACGACATTTATTCATGATGGGATTTTTTTCTACAGTACAGCTTTCGAAAGGGATTTTATTGGAAATGTATTTATAAAAATATGCAGAGAAGTCGGGCGTGAAGGTCTCCCTAACCCAGATGATCTCCATCACTGAGTTGCTGGCAGTAACTTTAAATGTGGGTTATGCTTCAGAAGCTGTCGGGGGCCATGGACCTGCAGCAAAGGAAAGCTGTTGTTAGGGGAAAGAAATGAAAAAGGCTCTGTGCCTGTCGCTGCAGGTTGACTGAAAGTTTGATCGAGTCAGATGGCTTCTAAAACAGCCCTTCAGAAACTAATGAGTGACGTCACTCAGGCTTCATCCATCATTAGATACAATCTATGGAGAATGACCACTTCATGCTACCTGTAGCCAGTGTGTCAGAATGCAGAGACTGATGGGTCTTCACATTTATCATAAAGGTCCCATATTCTGCTTTTTCTGGTTTTATCTGCTCTTTAGTGTGTTTTCAAAGTGTCCTGTGTATGTTCAGACACATCTATGTGCAAAAATTCAAAGTCCACGGAAACACAGCTTCTCCTACCTCCTCCTGTTAGCTGTAGCATTAGCTGCATGTGGTTCTAGCCCCCCCTTTTTTTTTTCTTTCTTTTTTTCGAAGTTTGTACTCTTCAAGATTTATTCTAGGACTGATAGAAAGGTAACTGTAACCTGATGCAGAAGCTGTGACAGCATTGATGAACCTGTTTTTCTTGATTTCTGAAATTGACTTTCACCTCATTAAATTTAACATTTTTAATTAACCGGACTCATTCATGAATTATTCTACAGACATTGTTGTAAAACATTAACTTTTCATACACGAGCTGCTGCCCATTTCTGAAGGAGAATAGCAGAGTATGAAATGTAAACACATTTTAATACAAAGTGTAGAATGAAATAGAGTCCCCAAAATAGAAAACTGCTTTGAACTCCTCAAAAACCAGCAGGAATCGTCTGCGGTGACCGATTTTACTCTAAACATGTTTTCTTGTCTTGTCTTGATCAATTCTTTTGCTGTAACTCTCAGATGTCTTTGGCCGATGTTGACCCGAATAAGGCAACAATCTGAAAAAGTCACTGCCATGTAAAAAAACATTTCTAATATCTTAAAGGCTTATATGCGATTTTTCACACTTAAATCTAATTTACATAAAGTTATTTTTCCTTGAAAACACTGTGGAAAGATTTGAAGTGTGGCTAGCAAGCCAGCCTTTCTGTTAAACATCCTGTCTGAATATACTTACTGTTTGGTCACTATAGATAAAGATGTTGAGAGACATGTGCTTGAAGGTAACTTCATCCAGCTCTCTGGTTCATTATTATCTCAGGCAACATTAAAGTGACAGCTGATCAACACATGTAATAAGAGAGGGAATATAAACTTAATGAGAATCAGCAGGAGATAAACATCAGGTTCATATATTGATAATGTTTCATATTTAATGATAGAAGATATTTGACAATATTGTCATACTTGATGACTGCATTATGTTCTCTCAGACTCTGCTCTGAGAGCTACTTGCACAGTGACTGTCCTTCACATCACCTCTTAGTGGAACATGGTAAGACCTGTTCTGCAAATTCATCCCATTTATAAAAAGGGACTGAAGGTTGGGAGCATCATGGGGTTCTTCATGTTTCACTGAAGCTTTATCAAAAAGTTAAAACAGAACATAGATATCAACAAGCAATTGTGTTTTTCTTATTGTTTGCACTGCTTCTTTAGTCTGAATGATAAAGTCTTCTGTAAATTCACATTTTAAAGCTGATATTTAAAATTCAATTTTCAATTCAATTCAATTTATTTTGTATAGCGTCAACTCATAACAAGTGTTATATCAAGACACTTTACAAAAAGCAGGTAAAAGACCTTACTCATTGTTATGTTACATAAAGCAGGTAAAAGACCTTACTCATTGTTATGTTACATAAAGCAGGTAAAAGACCTTACTCATTGTTATGTTACATAAAGCAGGTAAAAGACCTTACTCATTGTTATGTTACATAAAGCAGGTAAAAGACCTTACTTATATTTAAAAGAAATGTTCATGTTGGCGGGCCGCGTTCCAATGTTTGTAAATTTGAATTTACTCTCAGAAAGCCTTTCGGGAAGCCCACATTGAGCTCCGCCCAGGAGGCGTAAGAGTCAGGTTGTTAACATGCAATCGGGAGTGGGTCAATCTCGCGAGTAGCAAGCCGGTGTGGGTGGGTGTAGCCCGCTAACCAAGAGAACCCTTTACCACACCTGATTTACACACATACAGTGTGTATCGTCCTAAGGACGGGGGTCTCATACCGGACCGGTTGGGAGCTTTGAAGTGAAAAGGAAATCCTCATCATACTAATAATTGGAGATTTAATATCTAAGCGAACAGAGATGAACCTTTCTCCTGTATTAATCATTCTGAGCATCTTTGCAGTGATCACAAACGGTAAGAAGACAATTCCTATTATTTTACTCAATTTTTATATTTTAATATATTCTACTCCAGTAAAAGTAAAAAGTAACTTGTCTAAAATGTACTTTAAGTAAAAGTTACCTTTTTTTAACATGTCTCGTCGTGAAAAAAGGACGAGAGGATATTAACCTCAAAGTTTTGTTTAATTAAAGGCCAATCTTTATAAAGATTTATCTTTTCAGATAAACATTTTATTTTCTACCCCATTGACAAAAACACAATATAAATGATAATAGATGGATTTAATAATGAAGGCTTATATGTTCAAGTAATCAGCTGTTTTATGAAGGGAAATGTTTAAATAAAAAAATACTAAAAGGATTTTTGTCTCAATCATAAACAGTGTAAAGAGTATTTCAGTGAGCTCATTTCCGGTACAATAGGAGGAGTCGGTCGGGAGCTCTGTGTCTCTAAAGCCCGCCCCTCCCTTTCCTGTCTCCAAAATTGAGGAAGTAGAAAATATATTATTTATCATTTAGGTGTCACGAAAATGTTTGTGCTTTTTATATCTGCTGTAAGTTTACAAACAGCTTTTATATCCAACTTAATTTAACTGTGTGTGTGTGTGTGTGTGTGTGTGTGTGTGTGTGTGTGTGTGTGTGTGTGTGTGTGTGTGTGTGTGTGTGTGTGTGTGTGTGTGTGTGTGTGTGTGTGTGTTAACGTTCAGTCAGTTTTTCGCTCCTCTGAGAAGAGAGAGGCGTTTAGCATGCTAACACAACAGCATGCTAACTAGCACCATCTTAGCTGGTTTAGCATGCTAACACAACAGCATGCTAACTAGCACCATCTTAGCTGGTTTAGCATGCTAACACAACAGCATGCTAACTAGCACCATCTTAGCTGGTTTAGCATGCTAACACAACAGCATGCTAACTAGCACCATCTTAGCTGGTTTAGCATGCTAACACAACAATGCAGCGTGAGTTGTTCTGGTTTCATGCTGGATCTAAATTTGGACTAAAATTACATGAAAGCGCTTTTTCCAAAGCCATGTGCTGTAGTTTAAACAGCAGGACGACATTTATTCATGATGGGATTTTTTTCTACAGTACAGCTTACGAAAGGGATTTTATTGGAAATGTATTTATAAAAATATGCAGAGAAGTCGGGCGTGAAGGTCTCCCTAACCCAGATGATCTCCATCACTGAGTTGCTGGCAGTAACTTTAAATGTGGGTTATGCTTCAGAAGCTGTCGGGGGCCATGGACCTGCAGCAAAGGAAAGCTGTTGTTAGGAGAAAGAAATGAAAAAGGCTCTGTGCCTGTCGCTGCAGGTTGACTGAAAGTTTGATCGAGTCAGATGGCTTCTAAAACAGCCCTTCAGAAACTAATGAGTGACGTCACTCAGGCTTCATCCATCATTAGATACAATCTATGGAGAATGACCACTTCATGCTACCTGTAGCCAGTGTGTCAGAATGCAGAGACTGATGGGTCTTCACATTTATCATAAAGGTCCCATCTTCTGCTTTTTCTGGTTTTATCTGCTCTTTAGTGTGTTTTCCAAGTGTCCTGTGCATGTTCAGACACATCTATGTGCAAAAATTCAAAGTCCACGGAAACACAGCTTCTCCTACCTCCTCCTGTTAGCTGTAGCATTAGCTGCATGTGGTTCTAGCCCCCCCTTTTTTTTTTCTTTCTTTTTTTCGAAGTTTGTACTCTTCAAGATTTATTCTAGGACTGATAGAAAGGTAACTGTAACCTGATGCAGAAGCTGTGACAGCATTGATGAACCTGTTTTTCTTGATTTCTGAAATTGACTTTCACCTCATTAAATTTAACATTTTTAATTAACCGGACTCATTCATGAATTATTCTACAGACATTGTTGTAAAACATTAACTTTTCGTATACGAGCTGCTGCCCACTTCTGAAGGAGAATAGCAGAGTATGAAATGTAAACACATTTTAATACAAAGTGTAGAATGAAATAGAGTCCCCAAAATAGAAAACTGCTTTGAACTCCTCAAAAACCAGCAGGAATCGTCTGCGGTGACCGATTTTACTCTAAACATGTTTTCTTGTCTTGTCTTGATCAATTCTTTTGCTGTAACTGTCAGATGTCTTTGGCCGATGTTGACCCGAATAAGGCAACAATCTGAAAAAGTCACTGCCATGTAAAAAAACATTTCTAATATCTTAAAGGCTTATATGCGATTTTTCACACTTAAATCTAATTTACATAAAGTTATTTTTCCTTGAAAACACTGTGGAAAGATTTGAAGTGTGGCTAGCAAGCCAGCCTTTCTGTTAAACATCCTGTCTGAATATACTTACTGTTTGGTCACTATAGATAAAGATGTTGAGAGACATGTGCTTGAAGGTAACTTCATCCAGCTCTCTGGTTCATTATTATCTCAGGCAACATTAAAGTGACAGCTGATCAACACATGTAATAAGAGAGGGAGTATAAACTTAATGAGAATCAGCAGGAGATAAACATCAGGTTCATATATTGATAATGTTTCATATTTAATGATAGAAGATATTTGACAATATTGTCATACTTGATGACTGCATTATGTTCTCTCAGACTCTGCTCTGAGAGCTACTTGCACAGTGACTGTCCTTCACATCACCTCTTAGTGGAACATGGTAAGACCTGTTCTGCAAATTCATCCCATTTATAAAAAGGGACTGAAGGTTGGGAGCATCATGGGGTTCTTCATGTTTCACTGAAACTTTATCAAAAAGTTAAAACAGAACATAGATATCAACAAGCAATTGTGTTTTTCTTATTGTTTGCACTGCTTCTTTAGTCTGAATGATAAAGTCTTCTGTAAATTCACATTTTAAAGCTGATATTTAAAATTCAATTTTCAATTCAATTCAATTTATTTTGTATAGCGTCAACTCATAACAAGTGTTATCTCAAGACACTTTACAAAAAGCAGGTAAAAGACCTTACTCATTGTTATGTTACATAAAGCAGGTAAAAGACCTTACTCATTGTTATGTTACATAAAGCAGGTAAAAGACCTTACTCATTGTTATGTTACATAAAGCAGGTAAAAGACCTTACTTATATTTAAAAGAAATGTTCATGTTGGCGGGCCGCGTTCCAATGTTTGTAAATTTGAATTTACTCTCAGAAAGCTGCAGAGTCCTAAACCCGTTTACAAACGGGTTTAGGACTCTGCACAAACGGATGCAGAGTCCTAAACCCGTTTGTAAACAAATTTACAAACTCTGTTTTGTGCAGAGTGCTAACCCTGGTTAGGACTCTGCAGCTTTCGGGAAGCCCACATTGAGCTCCGCCCAGGAGGCGCAAGAGTCAGGTTGTTAACATGCAATCGGGAGCGGGTCAATCTCGCGAGCAGCAAGCCGGTGTGGGTGTAGCCCGCTGACCAAGAGAACCCTTTACCACACCTGATTTACACACATACAGTGTGTATCGTCCTAAGGACTGGGGGTCTCATACCGGACCGGTTGGGGGAAACGGAGCTTTGAAGTGAAAAGGAAATCCTCATCATGCTAATAATTGGAGATTTAATATCTAAGTGAACAGAGATGAACCTTTCTCCTGTATTAATCATTCTGAGCATCTTGGCAGTGATCACAAACGGTAAGAAGACAATTCCTATTATTTTACTCAATTTTTATATTTTAATATATTCTACTCCAGTAAAAGTAAAAAGTAACTTGTCTAAAATGTACTTTAAGTAAAAGTTACCTTTTTTTAACATGTCTCGTGTCGTGAAAAAAGGACGAGAGGATATTAATCTCAAACGTTTTTTTTAATTAAAGGCCAATCTTTATAAAGATTTATCTTTTCAGATAAACATTTTATTTTCTACCCCATTGACAAAAACAAAATATAAATGATAATAGATGGATTTAATAATGAAGGCTTATATGTTCAAGTAATCAGCTGTTTTATGAAGGGAAATGTTTAAATAAAAAAATACTAAAAGGATTTTTGTCTCAATCATAAACAGTGTAAAGAGTATTTCAGTGAGCTCATTTCAGGTACATTTACATGACAGTGATCAAGGGGCAATATTTACAGTCTATGGCAGTGATGTGAACAAATAGGAGGAGTCGGTCAGGAGCTAAACGTTTCCCTTCTCACTAAAGCCCGCCCCTCCCTCTCATGTCTCCAAAAGTGACAGTGCTTAAATCTCCAACTTAATTTAACTGTGTGTGTGTGTGTGTGTGTGTGTGTGTGTGTGTGTGTGTGTGTGTGTGTGTGTGTGTGTGTGTGTGTGTGTGTGTGTGTGTGTGTGTGTGTGTGTGTGTGTGTGTGTGTGTGTGTGTGTGTGTGTGTGTGTGTGTGTGTGTGTGTGTGTGTGTGTGTCTGAGTTAACGTTCAGTCAGTTTTTCGCTCCTCTGAGAAGAGAGAGGCGTTTAGCATGCTAACACAACAGCATGCTAACTAGCAGGAGCATGCTAACTCCTCTCTCAGGAGGCGCTGCATGCTGGTTTAGCATGCTAACCATAGGCTGTAAATATTACTGGACGAACCCTGACCTGTCAGAAAATGAGTCCAATCGACGGCCGCATCCATATTGGATTTGCAGTCTCAACCTAACTTCGGATCAACCTAGCAACAGTAGTAAGGCTGTTAAAATGGGAAGAAAATAGTTTGATTGCAAGTTGTTTGGAGGAGATCTAGTTTTATTTGAACAGCATGAATACAGTCTTCCAAGGTGCAAACCCTCCTCCTCCTCCTGAAGCTTGTGGAGCTCCTTCATGTACTGCTGTCCTATCTGCTGGCCATCTTCTCTCAGCAGAACTTTGACTGTTGAAAAGTCATTCTGAAGAAGCTCGAGCATGTGACATGGATCCAGGAGAACATGGACTTTTAGTGAGAGGTCAAAATATCAGTTATTCATTAAATCATTTTGTTTGTTCTCATCTATTTTTCTGTATTCATCTGTGTGTAAGAGCACATTTATAAATTCAACAGTGTACTACCCAGACAACAAAGGTCCAGTATTCAGGTAATCAACATCTATTCAAAGTTAAGAAGATAAACATTATTGTAATCATGCTGTTTTCAGCTCTCTCACTCACACAATGATATTCCACATCAAATGGTCTCAGATTTTGTGAGGAAAAATTCAGCAATTTATTGTGGATAGTACTTCATCTTAACATGAAACAAATATAATCTGAATTATTTAAATCATTAACAGGTCCCAACTCTCTGTGCTTTAGTACAGAACATACAGTAACTCATTTATTATTAACATGAGCTCAGTACATGGCTTCTTCAAACTATTTATTATACTTTATATCTATGTGCTTTATATCTTATTTTCATTCCACATGTTATTTATATTTTATATTTCTACAGCTATATTCTGTGTATGAGTTCAGTGAAAATTAATATGGTTATTAATATAGTTCTTAATGGTTACAGATGCTCTTACAAAGTGAAGTTTTTTTTTATTTGTTAACAGTTTGCTCAAATCTTAAGACACTACATCAACCATGTAACTTTAATGTCATCCTCTATAACCTACACAGCACATTAGGTTCAGTTCAGTTTATGTTACTGACGGATAATTACTACACAAAGTTTGTTTTTTAATGTCCACATTTAGGTGGAGTATAACATTCATCATAACGTCAGATAACCACCGAGGTGAACCTTTAGCTTCTAACATCACACTAACTCACTATTTTCAACAACAACATCTTAACAACAAACATTTCTAAACCATTGTAAATAATGAGCTACACAGTTAGCCGACTGGTTTACAAGCTAACGCTAAACAAGCTAGGTCCGTAAATATAAACACATGAGTAAGCAGTAAATATAACACTACTATATCACTTACCGAAGAAAACTGAAGCATCAACTTGTTGGATGGTCTGTTAACCGCACAGCAAGCCATGTATGTTGTCAGATATGTGTTAAACAAACTCTCCAAACGAAGTAAAAAAGAGGAGAAATCAGAGGATCAAGCTGTTAGCCTCCTGACCTGCTGACCGCGCAGAGCTGTCAATCAAATCTGACACAACCAAATATGGGCATAGTCGTTTTCCTTAATAGAATAAAATCTGATGAGTTATAAAAAAATTCACCCCCCCCACAGTGTGAGGAGAAGGGGCCGTCAACTTCTCAGATATATCTCATTTTTTGAACCAGGCTGTAAACATGTTGATTCCTGTGGTGAAAACGGGCTTTTTTGGCTGTGGGCTTATGGCACTTCCGGCGCTTCTGCAGCCAGCCTCAAGCGGAACCTCGAGGAACTGCAGTTTTTTGTACTTCCGCATAGGCTTCATTTTTCGAGACCGGAGGTTGCCCCTTGGTGCTAACACAACAATGCAGCGTGAGTTGTTTTGGTTTCATGCTGGAGCTCGAGGGCGACATCTGCTGGATCAAAAAAAAACACTAAAATTACATGAAAGCGCTTTTTCCAAAGCCATGTGCTGTAGTTTAAACAGCAGGACGACATTTATTCATGATGGGATTTTTTTCTACAGTACAGCTTACGAAAGGGATTTTATTGGAAATGTATTTATAAAAATATGCAGAGAAGTCGGGCGTGAAGGTCTCCCTAACCCAGATGATCTCCATCACTGAGTTGCTGGCAGTAACTTTAAATGTGGGTTATGCTTCAGAAGCTGTCGGGGGCCATGGACCTGCAGCAAAGGAAAGCTGTTGTTAGGGGGAAAAAAGTATGTGAGAAAGAAATGAAAAAGGCTCTGTGCCTGTCGCTGCAGGTTGACTGAAAGTTTGATCGAGTCAGATGGCTTCTAAAACAGCCCTTCAGAAACTAATGAGTGACGTCACTCAGGCTTCATCCATCATTAGATACAATCTATGGAGAATGACCACTTCATGCTACCTGTAGCCAGTGTGTCAGAATGCAGAGACTGATGGGTCTTCACATTTATCATAAAGGTCCCATGTTATGCTTTTTCTGGTTTTATATGCTCTTTAGTGTGTTTTCCAAGTGTCCTGTGTATGTTTAGTCACATCTATGTGCAAAAATTCAAAGTCTGCGGAAACGCGGCTTCTCCTACGTCCTCCTGTTAGCTGTAGCATTAGCTGCATGTAACGCTCGGTTCTAGCCCCCCTTGAAAATATTTGCCAGTGTGACGTCTTGTCAGTGTGAGATCACTGATCTAAGCCCATTGGCTCGTTGTGGCCGAGCAGCTCATGTTGCACGGCAGTTCATGAAAACAGACACTTTTTTATAACTTTAGTTATTGTGAACATACTTTAGTAGGTACATAGATTAAATATATGAACCCCCAAAAAGGGCAGAATATGACCTCTTTAATGTTGGGAATTAGCTCACCCCTAAATGTTTTTATTTACTTCCTGCCAAAGACCTGAATTCTCTCCATTTCAACATGGTGACTGAAATATTCTTTGTTTTTCAGGGCTGTCTCACAAACTGGTTGTTGAGGAAGGCCAAGATGTTATGTTACCGTGTTCCCCCAGCACCAAGGAGAACCTCGAGGAGAAGCTGTTTGACTGGAAGAAAGACGAAAACAAAGACCGCAAGGAGGTGTTCTTTTACATGGAGGGCAAATATTACGGTAACGGAAAGTCAGGTCAAGACAAACAGTTTGAAGGTCGAGTCTCACATTTTAACGACGAGCTGAGGAACGGTAACGCCTCCATAAAGATCAGGAAGACGAAGGTGTCCGACAGTGGAGTCTATACCTGTATTTTTCCAAAACTGGAGCCGCCTCAGAAGTTCCACATTGAGCTGGTTGTTGGTGAGTACTAAGTAGGCTACTTTGACTAAACAGTTATTCCTGAAAATAATTTTTAAGATCTCCAGCTGTTGTTCTCGGTTAAGTTTGACCCAAACTGTTAATTCAGTCTGTTTCTAACTTTTACAAGAAGTGACGTCTTAAAGGGAGAAACAAATAACATCTGCCAATTAAGTCTGTGCTGTCCTGGTATCAAAGACTTTTTTTATGTTAAATAAAGTATTTAGTCTTAAATATTAATCTCAGATAAAGACTGCAAGGTGAAACATTTCAAATACTCAATAATATAGCGAGCACAAACATGTTTGAAGTACTTTTTAAAGTAGATAAAGAAGGTGAAACTCATGGCCTGTCTGCAGCGCTACATCGCTTAGCTTCCCTTTTCAAACTCAGCTTCTTCAAACTGGGACTGTGCCCTAACCCTAACCCACTTCAGAAGCTCATTTGAAGTCTTTGTCCAGTGTCCAGCGTATTAAGGCTCTGACACACCAAGGAGACCGTCAGCCGTCAGTCAGTCGGTGAGCGGTCGCCCCCCTATTCTTTGCAGTGTGTCCAGCTCCGTCGCTACCCGTCGGCACCCTTCTGCCCCTGTTGGCCCTTTTTTGGCCGATTTCCACGTGTTTTACAATTCACTTAGCAGACGCTTTGATCCAAAGCAACGTACATCAGAGAGTAAGAACAACACAAGCAAGGATCTAGAAAAAAGGGAACAATGTGAGTAAGAGCAAACAATCAGCTTTGAGTCTGATTGGACACACAGGTGCTGACAGGAAGTGACCAGAGGCAAAGCACAACATTGAGGGCAGTTCTTGAGAGCTCTAATCAGTATAGAAACCATCTTATAAGTCGTCGTTATCAAACAAAAACCATCGTCATTACCATCATCATCATCACTAATATGGAGACCATCATCATTAAGTTGAATCGGAGGTGCCGTTGCGGTTGGGGGTAGGAATCTCTCTCTCATGAATATGGAAGCGCCTCTTCTATTCTTGTTCCACTAATAAAAGACCAAGGACTGACGACGGCAGCGCCATTTTCTACTTTTTATCAGACATTATTCTCTATTAGAAGTTCTTATAATACGAGTGTTGTGCGACAGCGTTGTTAAAATTGTCTTCTCGTATCATAACAACGGTTTGTTTATTCGCGTTCTTCCTCGTCCTCTTCTGGTTTCCCCTTTTAGGAATGAAGATTACAGACTAGCGCCACCTGCTGGCGTGGAGAGTTATTTCTTCTCGAGCATGCGCAGAACATACGAGGTGGTTGGCTGTAGTCTTTGCGGTGTGTTCAAGGTAAAAGGTAAAGTCGACGCCACAGGCGGCCTTCGTCACCACTCGTTCTTTGCCGTGCTTGGTGTGTCAGGACCTTTAAGTTCATTTCTACTTCACATTTCAGCAACAAGACGAGTCAAAGAGCTTCATCAAAAGTATCAAGACGAAGAGAAAAAGAAACCTTAAAATAGAACATTTAAAATTCACTAAAACAAACATTTAACCATCACAGAGAAGATTAAAAGGGAACATGTTTTAAAATAAGATCCAAAAGAAATATAGAAATAAGACATTAAAAATACTACATTTATAAATCACCTCAAATCTGAACTGTAGTGATGTTATCTTTCATTCTTACAGCTCTGAGAGAGTCTGATCTTCAGAAACTCAGATTCACCTGCTGATCTCGACTAATCGATCCACCTCAGAACGTCTTCTTGAGGGTTCAGGCTCACAGTTTGCTCACAGGCTGGTTCAGACTTTAAGGAAACCCCCCCCCCCCTTACACAGTCCAACTCTCACCACTTTAAAATGAAAATACCTAGAATTTGTAAAATTCATTGAAATATTTGTTCTTCTTCCTCTCTTACCTTTGCTTGATCTCTCTGTCTCTTTACAAGCTGCTGAAGTCAACGACTCGTAAGTCTCTCAGTCTCTACATTCTGTCTGATTCTGCTTCCTGCTCTGCCTCTGATCTGCAGGTATTCCTACTAACACGCTGAGAGGAGACGATTACATTACAAATAGAAAGAGTGTTGACGCACGTTTCTTTTCCTCAGGTCGGTCATGTACGCGTGGCTGCTTAGCGTGAGTCCAAAAACAAACTAACAAACACAGAATCTTTCAGTTGGATATGCCAATCATTTTAATGAGTCAACATAATAAAGATTTATTAATAAAACAAAAGATTCCTGATACTGGATTCCTGTCTCGGTATGCAGCGGTCAAAAACCATTTACCTCAATTGTGCGTCACCCCTGCTGGTAATCAAGGTCAAGTCAGGGTTGGTCATTTCCTCCAGATCCACTTTTTAAGATTTTGGTTGAAATTGTCTTTAGGTCCTGACAGACATTAATAACTCAGGTGCTCTGAAAAATCCATCATCTGTATCAGTTGTAAGCCTGTAAAAACTTTGACCAATATCTGCCACGAGGTACCAATCAGATGAACCAATCAGACGCCTCCCTGTCTCCCTGCTCGCTCTCTAACTCATGCGTGCATGAGCCCACACAAAGCATGAGCAACAGCGCCCGTGCATGTGAGTGAGGGGGCGTGGCTTTAGAGGGAGCACAGAGGGGAGGGGGTGCAGACGGAGCACTGAGGGAATGCTTCTTTTTGAAAAATGACCAACCCTGCCTTTAATATAAGTTTGTCTCCCTGGGTTCACAGTGCCACCCAGTGGTCAGCCCAACAAACAACACACTCAAAAATGGCTCCAACAATGAGCTTTTATTTGTTTTTAAATGTAAATGTATGTTTAGAATAAAGTCAGTGATTATTATTCTTTTAGTTTCTATGATGAAACTAAAAGAAAAAACGACTGCTGCACATTACCACATGCTCTTTCCCAGAGCCTAATGCGAACCAAAATCAGGAGCAGCATCTATTTGATCTGACCCAGCACCTCCTTTATCTCTTTATATATCTGTTGTGTCATTCTTTTATTTCAGTTTACTTATGTTATTGGAGCAACACTCTCTCTCAGGATTCACAAATTAAAACACTACTGATTCTATTTCACTTTGCAGAATGCATTTCCTCCCTTTCAAAATAATATATAAAGAATTTGAAACTCTACATTGTTTACTTCTTGTAATCTTCTTTCCTGTCCTTCCATTGCTGCATGTCCTGCTCTGTTACCACCTCTGTATGTCAGTCCTGTCACTGGTTCATCCTGCTTCAGTGTGTATCAATCCATTTTCATTAGTGTAGCACTAAATCATATCAAATGTTATCTCCAGACACTTTAAAGGCTGTAGTCTTTGCTATATTATTTACTGCGACCGATCATTAATGAGCGCAACACTTAAAGCAAAGATACAGTTTAACCACCAACAGAACCAGACTCATGAACAGATATCTGAGACCGTGATAGGCTGAGAAGGTGAGATAGAGAAACAAACAACAGCAGCAGATAATACAGACTGAATGCCGATAGTAATGGTAATGTATGTGAGCATGTGTATGTTTGTCCTGATGTTTATGCACACAGCAACCACAAAGGGACCCAGTCATAGAGGAGAAGTTAAAGACCTCCACAGTTCACCTTTTAGTTTGAGGTCTCAGAGCATTCTTCCATCAATGATTCTAAATAAATAAAGAAGGTTCTTAGTGACATTAAAAAGAGGGGAACATAAACACCAGAGATGTGGGAGTGAAGTTGTGTCGCCTGTTTCTGTGGAGGCTTTTTATCATAAGGAGGTGGTTGCACCTTCACTTCACTTGGTGTAAGTTGTTCATATCTCTGCTGCTCTGTGGATAAAATGTTTTCTGATTTATCCTGCAGAACCCGTCTTTAAAGATCGCTCAGGAGAAAACCCAGGTGAGTAATGATGTCACTTCATCTGCAGTATGTACGCTACAACTCTCAGGGCTCTCGCCTTCATTATTTATATTTATGTGGAGCATCATTTACAGACTGATGAGATCTTTAATGTCTGCACTCAATCTGGATGAGACTAAAACAGATTTTGGTTTGCTATCTGAACGAGGCCTTAAAGTATGAACTGATTTCTACATCTACCAACAGTAGTTTGAACACAAACACACAAAGTCTCCTCTGATCAATCAGAGATTATTCTGAGTCCAGCAAGCTTCTTCACACTGTTTCACTGCTCTTACATCCGTCTCCAAATGAACTTTAAAAAGTTCCTCTGAAACCAGAAACATGTTTGGACTGATGACTGAAACTACCTGAGCTTCAGATATTATTATTGTGTTTTCTCTTGATGATGCATCACAGAGTGTTGAAGTGAAGGAGTCTGAAGATGTTGATATTTAACAGCCTCTGAGTGACTGAGTTGTAGCACACACACTGTGGATGTAGAAATCAGTGACATCATCACTCACAGCAAGAAAATTTACAAATCTAAAGATGTTTTCAACGAGATGCAGTGAGAAGTTGAGGAATGAGTTCTTAAACGTGTTGTTTCATCTCTACTTCAGCACAGTGGGAAGTGTTCCAGATCTGTTCATAGATCTGAAGTGCATGTCGTCACTATGATAGTCTTTATATAAAGCTGTGTACGCAATCTGTTCACAGCCGCATCTCCAGAGCCGTACACCAGGACACTCCATCAAACTCAGGACCGGGCGCTCCTGCAGTGTGAAGTTCGAGGTGCTTCTCCAGAACCTAAATTGGAGTGGCAGGACAGTTCTGGAAAGCTCCTTCATGCTGAAGAGACACAGCGGCCCTTCACAGAAGGAAAATACGACCTCACTATTCAAATTAATGTGACCAAGAGCGGGGAGTATCACTGTGTGCTCAAACAGGAGGGAATCCACCATAACATATCTGCCAAGACGTTTGTCTTCATCAGTGGTGAGGGTTTCATTATCTGTGTTTTGTTATTGGTTCATATGTTGTGTTTTTGTAGTCTGACCAATGAGCTGCACATTAAACAGTATCATAGTGAGTGTTACATTAGCGTGTTTTTATGTATCAGAGAAAGTGTGTGAGGACTCATCTGTCAAAGTCCTCAATGGATGGATCGGATGGATGGCTTTTGCATTGGCTGTTGGAGCTGTATTCATGGCTGCAGTTCTAACTTTGTGCATCCCAGCCCTCCGTTACAGAGGTAGGTTTAGAAAATGTAAATTATGAAAACAGAAAAACATGAGGAAGTGGAACCAAAATCAGACTACTGTGTGCATGTTCAAATGAAGGCTTTGATCGTTCTACCATCATGAGAGGACAGAAGATGTGACCGTTATAACTCCTGTTTCATTCTTTGCTTTGATGTTTTACAGTCATAGACTTCTTATCTCGGCTGAAACCTCAACGTGATCAAATACAGATGAATGGAGTGAAAGAAAACATCGCCATGATTGCCCGTGGTAAGTCCTACTTTTCTTCCGTCTAGGTATATTTTCTGTCCATATGATCGACTTGAGATTGGCATTTAAGACATTTTAACCATTTAACTAGTAGGTCATCGATCTCCCTCACTCTGTACCCCTCTACCCCTTATTCTCTGCAGGGGACGAGAGAGAGAGAGAGAGAGAGAGAGAGAAACAGATAGAGAGAGAGACAGATAGAGAGAGAGAGAGAGAGATAGAGAGAGAGATCTGCTGTTAGGCCTCAAACGATATATTTCCCCATTTTGTGCAGCTACTTCAGATGTGATTCGGCGCTCTCTTGGTTTCGCTGCGTCTTTATAAGAATCTCCTCTCATGCGGGTCACCCGTTGTGATAACAGGATCGGAACTTTTTAAAACGTGAGTTTTGTTGTAAATGGCCAACAGGGTGCCTGATGTATGTAAGCCAAACCAAGCCAAATGTAAGAATCGCTGCCATCACAAATGGTAATATGGATTATGCCATTGCTAGGCGATACAAGGAGAAAAACCATTGGGTCTGCTACTACCCTCCAATTCATTGGCATTGAAAGAGTGAGGCCTAAACCTAGAGGGGGCAATTTGATTAATTCATAAAACTTTTAAGAAAGGAGGCATTTTGGATTTATGAACAGAACACAACTGAACCACATGGACTCAATGAAACTCAGGATTTGAGCTGTTTTTTGTGTGGCTAAATATGATATCTTGTTTCTTTCTACAGGTGATGGGGACCCATAGGGAGAGTTGAATCAGGTCCCTTACACTCCCCCCTTCCTGTTAAGCTGGAGAGGTACAGCTCCAGTATGACAGAATCTTGACAGAAAGGGAATAGAGAGATAAACTATGTGCAATAATGTATCAGGAAATGCAATATATGAAACGGCTGTAGTGGCTGTAACGGGGCGGCTGTAGCTCAGTTGGTCGAGTCGTGGCCTCTCAACCGGAAGGTATAAAAAGGGTACGAGCACATCATCCTGTTGTAGCAGACAGGGTGCAGACTGCATGATGAGAACTAAAAGAGGCATTACATCCTTTGTACCGCGCAGCATTCAGCTGCTTAATAAGAGCTGATTATACAGGACGAACTCGGCACTCTGCACTTTATTTAACCTGCTGAAATCCTTCATTGAATCATGTGATGCTTTAGTGTGTTTTTATGTGTTCTTATGTGCTGTCCTGTAAATGTTTGTTTGTATTGTGTTTTTTAGCTCTCTGTGCAAGGCAAATTGCCCCTAGGGGCAATAAAGGTTTCATTCATTCATTCATCCTGCTGCACAGCAGAGGGCTGTGAGGCCTAGGAGAGGCAAATTGATGATTGTTTGCACCTGAGAGTGAGAGTGTTGGACAACTGGAGAAGGAGGGTTCAGGCTGCTTGCAATGTTATTGGATGCCAAACAATTAAAGGAGAGGAGCATTCATAAAAACCTAGAGTGGGCAGATTGTTTTAATTGTATTTCGTAGCATGGTTTTTCTGTCTGGTGCCCAATTGGACCCCTGCTCGATTTCAGTTACGCTACACTGTATAGATCATATTTATTTAAGTGAAACTGATAAACATTCTCAGGTTGTGTCTGTCCCAGTAGGTTTCAGTGATCACAATGTAGTTGCAATTGGAAGGAAAAGTAAGGTACGCAAAGCCCGGCCTGGAGTTGTGTATAAAAGATCTTATAGGACGTTTTCTCAGGACGCTTTCTTAGAGGACGTCAGTGATATATGCTGGTCAAACATTTACCATGAAAATGAACCAGAAGGAGCACTCAAATCATTTCTGAGTTTCAACCAGTTATTGATAAACATGGCAAATAGATCACAGAGAGTCTTCTTTAATGGAATCTACTTGGACCCTGTTTCTTTGGGATGTGGTGTTCCTCAGGGAAGCTTCCTTGGCCCCCTCTTGTATTCCACCTTTACTTACGATTAACCTCTTGTATTAACAAATGCTAAATTAACAATGTACGCCGATGATACTACAGTATATGCATCAGCAACAACACCTGCTGATTTAACTGCCATCTTGAACAAGGAGGTAGAGGCCATAGGAAGATGGATCCTGGAAAATAAGCTCATACTGAACACATCCAAAACAAAAAGCATAGTATTTGGTACAAACCCTCATTCTCTAAGGCACAAGCCAGAGATTAACTCTCTATAAATAGCACAATGATTGAGCAGGTAAAGGAACTTCTGTAATTCAAAACACCTTCGTATCAATACAGTCAGTTAAAAAATAATTTAGAGTCACATGAATACGCCACCAGACGAGCAACAACAGGCCGGTTTTTACTACCCAAAGCACCAATTTCCTTCAACCTACAGTCATATATAGAGCATGGAATGCCTGGTACTGCCCTTTTTCTTGTTTCTCTTCCTAACACCATGGGGATTTGTGCCATAATAAGAACCACTTTTAGTAGTTTAACAATCTGTTAATATCTATGCAGTTTTTAAATGAAAGGGGACATATTATGAAACATTGACTTTCACAGTGTTTTTGAACATGTATTTGGGTAACCTGAGTGTCTACTGCCTCACAAAATGTGAAATAAACCCATCCAGTCCTTTGTTTGTGGTCTGCATAAGTCTTACAACACAGAGAAGAATGCTCCATTTCAAAATGTGCTCTCCTTGTGATGTCACAGTGGGCTTCTGGTAATAAAAAATCCCCTCCCCTCCCCTGATATCTCGACCCATGGACTCCACCCCCAGACTAGAACAAAACTTTTGCTCAGATCAGCCATTTTTATTCTCGCTACAGAGGAGTGATGTCTACGGGGAAAACTCAGGGGGGGTCATTACATTTAAAGAGACACACACACCAAAACGGAGCGTTCTGAGAGAGCTGGTTTATACAGGGTTACAAACCTCTTCTGGTGCTTGATTCATGTTATATTTTGACCAAAGCACAGATGTTTCATTTAGACCACAGGGGGACTGTTTGAAAATGTGGAGAAGGAATATTGTGGTTTTGTTTTTTCACTGTTTGTTCTCTTCAATTTCTTTTCCAAAATGTATCCATTCAGGTAAACTATTTTTGTAAGCTTAGTTATGTACGCCATAGTCAATTATGAATATACAATCCATCCAGATTTTGTACATTTGATATCATATCAGCTTTTAATTTGAGGCTTTTACCACTTTTATTTTATATTTTTTATATGTTAAAGAAAAACTAATATTTTATTATAATGAATGTATGGGAGTACCTCTTAAACTAACTCACTCAGACTTTTAACGTCTGTTTATCATTTCAAATATTTTATACAACACGTCAAAATCTGACAAATGTAATCAGTAAAAATGTCCGGGATGAAGTCCTTTTATTCATAATATTCCAAGACATCACACTCCTTCAGAGAATTCGAAGCTCTTTTTTTATTTTATTTTATGTGTGTACCTCTTGTCGCCACCAGGGGGAGCTGTGGGCCGTTAAACATTGGTTTGCCTTATGCTGGTTTACTGGTATTATATCTTGTCGGTGAAAATGGAAACTCATGTTTGTAGAGGGTATGCTTTATTAATCTGTCGAAATTACTTTTACACACACACACACACACACACACACACACACACACACACACACACACAGTCCATGTAAAATACTGTTATTGTAGTAAACTATCAGATAAACCTGCAAGTTTAGTAATAAAGCAGCATTCATACATAGATAAAGCATCAATTAGTAGTAAGTCAGCTTTCATATATAAAATCAAAGTGCTTTACAATGTCACAAATGGAACATTCAGAGCATTCAAAGCATAAAAAAGAAGTGACATTAAGCAATAATAAGGACTTAAAATAGAAAGTAGACTATATAGAAAAAATAAATACATATGACATTAAGCAATAATAACATAATATACATTTTATTAAAATATCCTAGAAAGTAAGAAATGTGACATTATAAGCACATGTGTCTATGTTGACCCCTGACCTGACTCAAATTTTGTTATGGCCTTAAAGGTTTTTTAGTGGACCCAAAAGCAAAGCCGGAAAACCGGGTGGTGGGTAAAGGGGTATTTATTGACGTGAGGCTTGAATGAGAGGCTGGGTGGTGAGATGCTGGAGCTCGGTAGTAGGAGGCACTGGGGAAAAAAGAAGACAGGGAAATAATTAGAAACGGGTATCCAAAGCACAAAAAGTTTACTGATGCTGAGAAACCAATCTACCACGGTGTAGGCAGAAATAATCTGGCAGCTTGAGAGAGTTGAACCAGGGTATAAATGCTGCAGCTGGTGATTACAGATGATGAACAGGTGAGTGATTGCAGGGAGCTCCAGCAGCCGATAAGCCACACCCAGCCTCTGGAAGAACAAAAACACAAGCACCAAACAAGGAAAAAAACACAGAACTGGCCAATCATCACAAATTTAGATTAAAAACTAAATAATAAGATAACAGCCACTAAACATATTTTCTGCATGTTGCTTTGACGATGTTCATAATTTTTCATGTAATGTATTCATGGCAATAAAGCTTATTAGATTGAAATGTAACATTTATAACGTTTAAAGAACAGAATCTGTTAAAGAATGTCTCGCTAAAAAATTCTCAGAACGTTACACCTTAAACTGCGGGAACAGGAAGCAAGAGCACCAAAGGTCAAAAGGTCAGGCAAATTAGAGAATCTGACAGCAGAGTGAATATTTAAAGTCTTAATATGTGATGTTTCAAACTTAAATATAATAGAATTTTTTTTATAGAGTTTTCAGAGTCCTATCTTCACTTTGTTTACATCGCCCGGACGGCCGGCTGACTCCTCCCCTCGTGTATAAAAGTTGTTTAATTGAGGGACTAGAGAAAAGAAGAATAACATACTGTACTCACTGCTTAACTGTGTTTCTAGATCACGCTCATTTCAGGTAAATTTACATGCAGTGTGAAGATACCAGCATAATAAAGATCGCTAGCATTAGCATGCTAACACAACAATGCAGCGTGAGTTGTTTTGGTTTCATGCTGGTGCTCAAGGGCGACATCTGCTGGATCAAAAAATCGCATATAAAGCCTTTAATATGTAGGAATTATTCCTTTAAGAAAATGTTTCTATTTTTAAGATTGGTCCCACTCTCACACTTGTCTCGTAACTCCACAGCCAGTTAGTTAAGGACAAAGACATAAACATTGAAGCAGCTCGCCTGACACATTGAAATTGTATTTAGTCTGACATCAAGCCCCTCTAAAGATCACTTACAAACCAGGTCTGTTTCCCTTAATAAGCCCCCTTAAATCAAAATCAAAACAACATGGTGTTAGTGTTAGTTGGCAAACACAGGAGTTTAAGTTGCATGTACATTCATAATAAAAGTTTCTCTCCCTGCACATTAAAGTACACTTACAGTTTTCTTTGTTCAAGGTCACGTCATCCCTCCCAGCCCTCTCCTCAATTCTTAACATCCATGTTCTACATCGAATTGTTTACATGAAAAAGTGTCTTACCCTGGATTTGATCTTGCACCACCAGTGCAAAGTTGTCTTTTTCAAGGATATGGGACAGCTTCCCCAGGTTATCATTTGGGTGCACCTGTAAGCACAAGTGTAGGTGTTTATTAATTTCACACACACACACACACACACACACACACACACACACACACACACACACACACACACACACACACACACACACACACACACACACACATATTTCACATACAATCTGACCAAGGGCTCCAAGTGTTTCCACTGCCTGACCTGTTTGAAGTTTTGCAGACTTCCTTGGAGACAGCATCTGAGGGGTTAACTTTTCCCGCTAACACAGAGGACAGGATGGCTCTAACAGTCACCATCCCTAGGATCTCACTGGATGTGATTTTTTATTTTGTTTAAATAACAATTTGGTGCAAAATCGAAAAAAAAAAAAAGTTATAGAGAATGTGCTTCAAAAATGAATATTACACACATTGCAGATTCCAGATCAATTTGAAGCAGAAGAAGAACTAATCAACAGTTTCCCATTGTGAGGATTTTTACCCTGATTCATCGACAACACCTGGTCGAATGCTCTCTCCTTCAGGATCTCGATGGTACTTTGGCAGGACAAATGTTTTGCCTTTTTAAAGTTTAGATATGTTACACTCTGAGATCAAAATCTAGATTATATGTTTGACAATATTCAACATTTTCTCATTATAGAAAAAGACAAAACAATTGGAGCAGTCATTAGTGGGCACTGCAGCTGACGTGTTATTTTCCAGCCGTTGAAAAAAGACGTGTGTTTTCTTTATCATATGAGACCAAGAAACTGTACTTCTGAAATGTGCTGCAAATGAATATCGACTCAATGATGAAAATAGTCTGGAAATAATAGACTTTGTCCTTAAAGAAACAAAGTATTTGTTTTCAAAGGTCATCTGCAGCAGGAACACTTCGCCTGCTCCCAATAGATCACAAAACACACACACACAACTGGACAATAATAATGTTATATTAATGTTATATTGTGTTTATCAAACCACTGTATGTGTACTGTGTGCATGTTTGTGTTACACTGAATATTCTGACTACATTTTTGTCAAAACTGCAGCTCTCAGCTGATCTATTTTTTTACAATCTATACTGTGGTTTCTATCTATTTTTTGTACATTTTTTATTTAATTTTTTTAATTTAAATTGTGTACTATGTTCACTTGTTTGCAATCTTTGCTCTTTGCTGCTGTAACACTGTAAATTTCCCCGTTGTGAGATAAATAAAGGATTATCTTATCTTATTTATTAGTTCCTATTTAAGTTTTTTTCTTTGCAGGTGGATGAAGTTCTCCATCTAGTGGTTAAAAATCTCACACTTTCTAAACATTTTACAAGTGACAGGGATCAGATGTATGCTTGCACAAAAATATTCTTGCAGAAAAGATGTATCTCTTTTTAACATCATCTGAAATGATGAATTCTTTATTATCCCTGCAGCTCATAAATGTTGATTGATAATGTTTACGAGTGCTACTTCACTCTTATGTTTGACCTGCACTGTACAGAATCACATAAGTGCAACATTTTGTTTGAAGATTATATTTTATTACAATGGGTATGGATGGTTCAACCAATCAAAATATGTACTCAGAATATTTTTGAATAGCAGATTAGCAAAAACAAGGTCATCAGTGTTCCATGTTAACAGACAAAACAAACTTAATAACACAAAGACAACAAATGTTGAGCGTGGACTTGCTTTCGTGTTTGTGTCTTTTCTGGAAATTGGAAAATGAAATAAAAACCACTTTTCCCCTCTGGTCTTTTCTCAACATGTGTAGTGCCTCTGTTGACCAGAGGGGGGCAGTGCGAACACACTGCAGTGATACAGGCAGTGCATGATGAAGTAGTTTCTGTATTTCTTGAAGTCTAATGATTCTTTTTTAATCCTATTAGCCTAGCCAGAGACAGGAGTTGCAAAATTATCCACGGCGAAAAACCTGAGTGCATGGAAACTGAAATAACTTTCAAAAACTGAGAGAGCAGATAGGCAGATCATTTTTTTTCTGCAATTGAGTAAGTGTGCGGGCCTGATCGGCTTTCTCAACTGAAATAACTTAGACACTGCATTGTTTCAACATCCATATATGAGAATAACAACTCCAGTAAATGTAACAATTGGAGATTATTTTTGTTATCTGTTTCATCAATTGAAAGCTTTCTCTCTGGGTAAAAGAGGAACCATTGGTTTAAGTGAGTTTTGAGAAGTCATTTGTTGTAAATAATACTTAAAAAAACCCTCATCTGTCAACACCTGCCACTCATTTCTCCCAATACAACTGATTTGCTTTCATTATCTGGTTATATACATGTCTATTCGCTTTGATGAAATCTGTTGATTTCTCGCCCGACCAGAGTTGCTCTGAGAATGTTCCTATATCACACCTAATGTAGGACCTGCTGGATTTTTTTTAGACTTAAAGGCTTTATATGTGATTTTTTGATCCAGCAGATGTCGCCCTTGAGCACCAGCATGAAACCAAAACAACTCGCGCTGCATTGTTGTGTTAGCATGCTAATGCTAGCGATCTTTATTATGCTGGTATCTTCACACTGCATGTAAATTTACCTGAAATGAGCGTGATCTAGAAACACAGTTAAGCAGTGAGTACAGTATGTTATTCTTCTTTTCTCTAGTCCCTCAATTAAACAACTTTTATACACGAGGGGAGGAGTCAGCCGGCCGTCCTGGCGATGTAAACAAAGTGAAGATAGGACTCTGAAAACTCTGAAAGCATCACAGACAGTGGGACTCGGGTGTTACACCCATTGTAGACAGTCATGACTCACAGAGTTATTTTCAGAGGATATACTTGATTTCTACATTTAAGTGTGAAAAATCACATAGAAAGACTTTAATTAAAAGTGTTCTGAGATTATTTTCTGAGATGTCTAAATATAAACCAGTGGACTCCATAATTAAGAAACGTGTAGTGTAGCCTCATCTCTTTGACACTTGAAATTTGTCGACCAAAGTAGGGACGATGCTTAAAAGCTAAAAGAAGCCTACAGACAGCATCAGTTCTGAACTATATTGAGTTTATTATCAAGAAATGATAATAGTGTCTTTTATTCTGAAGCTCTGAAACAGATGTTGCATCAAAGTCAGGAAGCAGCTCGTTTAGCTGTGGAACTGAGATGGTTGAGTCAAACACTTCTTCATTATGTTAGTGAGTCACATTTGGGCTGCTTCGGAAACTTGTGGTATTTTGGATTAAGAAAAAGACATTACTCATTGGTTGATTCAGTATAATTGACATATTACATAAGTGTACAAAACGAAGGCTTTTTTATCTACTGTTACCAAGTGGCAACCTCCGGTGTTGAAAAGTGAAGCCAATGTGGAAGTGGAAAAAACGACAGTCCCTCGAATGTCTGCTTGAGGCTGGCTCCAAGATTCTGATTCTGAACACATACACATCACATTCAAAAACTCCCGTTTTCACAGCTGAGGTTAAAGGGATAGTTCACCCGTTGAAACATGAATCTGTATTGACATTGGCTCATATATGTAGAAATGTGAAATACATTTTGAAGTTGGTGCCTTCTTGGCCGTGAAAAGACAGAAAATGTGGATGAAAGACACCAAATCCCAGAATGCACAGCACCGCAGGCAACTCCCACTAAGGTCCTCTATTGAGATGCACGACCATTCAGAAATACTACCAGGTTTCTAATGATACAAAGCTTAATGCAAATGGGTGAAGTATCCCTTTAACATATTTCAAGCCTGGTACAAAATGATATCGGTCTGATGAGTTATCGTCTTCACTGGCACGCACTGTACACGCTTGTCTGACGTGATTGACAGGTGGCTGTGATGTAACGGTTCGTCAAGAGGCCTAAAACCCGCCTCAGCTACAGCTCTCAGCCTGTAGTCAGTTTGACTGAAAGTTAGCCTGAGACAGGATTTCCAGTATGGGGACCAGCACCAACAGGCTTCTACATTAACAGATGGGTGACGTCACATTTACTGTCTTTGAATATTACATAATGAGTTTATGTCAAGTTAGTAATGTGAGGAAGAAAAATATGCTTGTGCTATATAAGTGTCCTCTCGTGGCCTGTGATCAGGTCTGTTTAGGTTACACCGCTCTGATCTGAGAGCCCTTTGGCGTAATGACAAAATTGGAAAAAATGTTCAGAATGTACAGATCGTATCGCTGCCAGTTTGTGATGGTGATGAAAAACAGTGGCTGCATTTCATTAAAAAAATTACCCATGATGCACATCAACTCGTCTACCCCTCAGCCTGTCTGTGCTATCTTTGACTAATGAATGTAGTTACAAAGTTAAAAGTTACATATAAGCTTAATTATAAGCTCTTTTTATTTCTCATCTAGGAAGTCGAGTTTCAAGTCCTTTAAAACCAAGCACTGATATATTTTCACATCAACATTTTCACAGAGCCAAAGCAAGTGTAGGAGCCTTATTGCTCATCATGTTAAATGTATGGATGCATGTAATAATTTTGTTCATTGGATCTGAGAGGGGGAGGGGCTTGTGAACTTAATTGGGCTCAGTTCAGACTAGTAGAGAGTGGAGCCTTTTGACCGCTCTCTTTTTGTATAGTTTTGGACTAACCTGTATCTTTATTTATTTATTTTTGTTAAAGTAAACATTTAAACGTTGATCATTTGGTCCTGTGGATTTTTTTGGATGAAAATTGTGTAAGAGAGGAGTTTTGGGAGCGTCGGCTTCATTCAGTGGGTACCTACAGCAAGAACAAAATGAACCTCTAGAAGTTATAGGAGACAAAGTTCAAACGTTGCAAGAATTGGAAGTACTGAGGTCAAAAACTCACTATCCCACTTTGGTCCAGTATTTGAGTGAATGTAGAGTCCATCTCTCGATAAGATTAACATGGCTGTGACCGCAGTGAAGGGTTTCTTTCATCATCAGCCGCACACTTAATTACCATCGCCATAAAAGGCTAAGACCTTAATCTTGCCTTACACTAACATCACTCATCCTGCTTCCAATTTGGTTATATCCCTTATACTAGAATCTTTCCCTTTTCTGGATGCATCCTCCTGTTTTTATCTCCATATTCACCACATATCGCTAAGAACTGTCGACATAGAAGGGAACTGGGTCTATATTTCCAACACTTTGTGCACTGAAACAGCCTCACTGGTATATCATAACTAATCTTGTTGGACATTTTTCTTCAGCAATCATTCTGAACAGTCCATGACTTTCAGTGATTCTGGTATATTCTTTGAATCTTCCTACCTTAACATCTCTCAAAGGACTCTGTCTGTAACAGTTACAGCTTGTCAGTTTTAGCCTCATACAATTTCACCTTCGTTTTTATACGATTTTTTAGAATGAATTTCCTTTTTTTTTCTCGCCAAAATCAATTTTCTTGCCTATATGAATCATTAATAATGATTTAGTTCTGTCTCTCACATAAGCAGTACAGCATAATTTGACTTGCTTTGACCTAACAGACGCTCATACATCTTATTTAAGAGTGCTAAAACATGTGTTGTGCAGGGACATAAACAAGTTTGTGATGATTGTGATAAGAGAAAGTGTATCAGTGAATCTTATAAATATTATTCCTGAATTAGAGAGAATGTGTTTACATAGTTGGTGCGGCCTCCACACTGTCTACAGATCAAACAGGGCTGAATGATGTGTACACTGTTTGAACAGAAGCTGCACGTGCTTGTGTCTGGGTCAGCCATCATTCAGGGTCGTGCTCAGATGTTTGGACTGAGAGGGGCAAGAGGACGGGGGGGAGGGGGGAGGGGGTCAAGAGTAAAGGTACAGGAAGGAAAATACAGCAAAAGAAAAAAAACGATACCTAGTACATTTGTATGTTTTCACTGGAAAAACTGAATGTGGTTGATTTAAAAAGTCAAAGAGGCCCGTGTCAATGTCATTAAAAATTCTGCTTGGAGCCACACGTTGGCCAAGGGCAGCCCTGATGCCAATACTAATTTATTATAGTGTCAAAGTCATGCAGACAATTAGTGATGGGAGTTCGGACTCTTCTTAATGATCAAGGTCATTTGGCCGGGCTCCAAAACGTCTCTTCACGTGGTACCATTTTGGCATTATTAATGTTTCGACCTCTATGACAGATATGTTGTATGTATGTTACTGAAATGATTCTTTGTAATTAAACTGAACCATGGGGAATTTCCATAATAACACTATTTTACATGATGTTTGATATAAAACATTGTCATACCTCCGAGGCCGAGGTGTGCCCGAGCAGTGTGGAGAAAAGGTCATCCCTTTTTTTCTGTTGCGTTTTTCATTTTAAAAAAGTGAGGAGAAAACAGTCAAAATTGAGCTCAATTAATCAAACCTGAACCAGCCAACTTACAAATTGATCTCAATTTTTTAGATCAACATACAGCTAAAAAGACACTGCTCTTATCAGATGCATAACTTAAAGTCAACAGCAAATAAAATAAGTGTAAGAATTCAGCTTTATAACAACCAGCCTCTCGCTGCGCAAAGTCATTTATTAAGTCCTTCAAATCCCTTTTGGCAGGCCCCATTCTTTATTGATGGGACGGCTATCGCCTTGGAGAAGCTGGTCTCTTTAAATCTTTTTAAAAGTAGATTAAAGAGGATGCTGGAAGATGTATCAAGCCGAAGATGTTTACACTAATGACTTTTGGCTGTCTGACCCATATATATGTAGACCTGTGTTTGTAATTATCAGGTGTTGTGTGTCTGTAACTTTGTTAAAATGTGCTGCTGCCTGTCTTATTCAGGACACTTGTTAAAGTCTTTCTATGTGATGTTTCACACTTAAATGTAGAAATCAAGTATCTCCTCTGAAAATAACTCTGTGAGTCATGACTGTCTACAATGGGTGTAACACCTGAGTCCCACTGTCTGTGATGTTTTCAGAGTTTTCAGAGTCCTATCTTCACTTTGTTTACATCGCCAGGACGGCCGGCTGACTCCTCCCCTCGTGTATAAAAGTTGTTTAATTGAGGGACTAGAGAAAAGAAGAATAACATACTGTACTCACTGCTTAACTGTGTTTCTAGATCACGCTCATTTCAGGTAAATTTACATACAGTGTGAAGATACCAGCATAATAGAGATCGCTAGCATTAGCATGCTAACACAACAATGCAGCGTGAGTTGTTTTGGTTTCATGCTGGTGCTCAAGGGCGACATCTGCTGGATCAAAAAAACGCATATAAAGAGATTTTTTTTTCATCTGGTGAAATACATTTGAAATCAAAATAAGTTAGACAAGCTTTTGCTGACACCTGCAGGAAAGACATGATAGATGTAGCTGTACACACTCACTTGACAGTGAGACACACACACGATGAACAACACACACACACACACTTTGCTGTAAATGCCCCTGTCTTAGTGGCTCAAATTAAACCCCAACAGTTTCTAAGCTGGGCACAGCTACTGGCAGCGACGGAGAACTCTTAACACTGGACTGTTGCCGTCGGTTACGTGACCCAGCCTCAGACCTCCTCTCTGTCTGTAACAGCCCATCACACCTCCTGGACACCGTTATCTAACTCACACGAGTGGAGTCACTGGGTCATGACACCCCGTTCACAACCCCCTCGCCTAGAAAGTTAACGTTTGCGTCAGCACTCAAAAAGGTTCAAGCTCTGAACCCATTTTCATTTCCCAATCCTCTCTGAGAAATCAATGGGGTTGATGAATTCAACTTTGTGCACATTCAACAATCAACCTTGACTTCAGAGTGTAACTAAACTCTCAGCTTTGAAAGCAAATAAAGAAACAAAGAAACGTTTATCAGGTGGATCCTTTGGTATTTTTCTGTCTGCTTTGTTATACAGCGAGCCTATATGTCTCCATCATGTGATCTCTATATAATCCCATCTTGTTTTGATATCACTGATGAGATGTCATGTCTGCCTTGATTCCCTGAGCTCAATTAGGAGCAACAATAATCACCTGTGCTGGCTGCAGCAATCAGCCACAGGTGAATGAGATCCCCAAATCAGGTCTCCCATAAAGGGAAGGAGAGGTCATTACTCCGTTTGCTCTCCAAAGGACGAGACCTGTTCCATTTTTCTTTGCCGAGTGCGTCCACATATGAGTTATTGTTTGAGTAAATGAGTGATTATGTTTGTTTATGATGCTTAGGCAGACTTGATTTATTGTTTAATTGATACTTCCTCTATTTCCTGAGTATGTTTTGAATTATTGAACAAGTGTAATTTCAGTGATGTTTTGTTGGTTCTTGATAAAGAAATAAAGAGTTGAGAGAGTTGCAGTGACACTATTAGACCAGAAATTAAAAAATAATTTAAAAAAATGAAAAATAAAACATAGAGTTGGCTCACAAAAAAGAGACTGGAGGATCCTGAGGTTGATTCCTGATTCCTGATAGGAAATGCCTCTTCAACTTACAGGGAACACAGCACAATGGAGATTATTGTGGGGAATCACAGGGTTTATATGAGGCAATGAAGTGGAGGCAGGAGGCAGCAGAGAAAGAACATGTCCTGGTTTTAATTTACTTAATCTGCGTCACTCTTACGTCAAAACATGTACGTTAGATCACAAGCGGGTCATCTTATGACGTGATAGAAAGCCCTGCAAATGCCGTCTCTCGTCATCTCTCTGCTTCATGTTCCCTCCAGCTTCGATCAAGTTGTTCCCTTGGAGTTTTTACAGAAAAAATAGATAGAAAAGTAACATTGGAATTTAAAAGTTTGACAAACAGATGTGTCATGTAGTTATTGAGCTAGAGAGAGAAATAGAAGGCTAACAAATTGAGGGCAAAGCAACAGTTTGTTCTAATTTCTCTCTTGCGTCACACACGGCCCCCTCAGGGCGAGCGCGCCAGTTTGAAACTAACCTTTGCACTTCATCGGGAGGGGAAAGGGGGACATATGTGTTGGTTGGCAAAGTGTGTTTATTGTTTCGCATATTTTCTCACAATCTCTCTCGAGGGCCCGTGTGTTGAATGTTCTGTTTCTCTTTTGGTCTCTTTCTTTGCTCGAAATGTTAAATCCAGACACGTGTTGTTGCATCAACCTATTCGTCAGCTTCATATAAGAACTTCAGTGATTTGTATTCAATGTATTTAAGATTAGCTGAAATGTATTAAATGTAAACTTAAAGTATAGTTTTAACTGTAGCTCTGCCAGCACTGCAGACGACATGCTATCAAAATCTGTGGTGCGCTACTGTAGCAAGAAATCTGTGTGAACGTTAAGATGTCTATTTCTCCAGCCTGGATTAGTAAAGTATCATGATCAGATTAAGCTTTACAAAACTAACAAAACATAGTTAGTTAGCTGTACAATAGCCTTCATTATATGTTAAAATATATTGTGCTTTTTGTGTTTTATTCAAAGCGTTAACTATTAAACTCGGCTAAAAAGCGTCTGAAGATAAAAAATGAAGACAGTGCTGCATTAGACCTGAGCTAGCTAATGTAGAGTCTAGCTAACTTTATGTGTCTCTTTTGTTTGAAGGGTTAAAGGAAGACAGAAATTTAGTAAAAACACAGCTACTGCTAACGCCTCTACAGCTACATCACGTCTGAACACGTTTCTGAAGTTATCACACAATTCTGAGCTGCTTTTGTACTTCTGTCATCACTTATACGTTTCCCAACTGGATAAATACAAAATGTATTAATTTATCAAACTAATGAGGTTGAGGATTTAGAATATGATTATCTACTTTATCTATAAATAACATAGAGTTGTTTTTTGACTTCCTTGCCCTTTCTATCTGCATTGATCATATCTATGTCAACTAATAATATATCTAAAATATATATAGTATCAAAGCAACACAACAGAGTGGCAACATATACATTTTCTAAGCTTAATTCTTTAAGGGATCAAAAATAAATTGTATTTGTAAAATGATAATTTGAAGTACTAACAAAAAGGAAAGTCTTATTGAAATGTAAAGAAGACCACAAACAGCCCAACTAGCTGATTTCCTGCCTCTTACAAAATAAATTGCACACTATTGTTTCACGGAGTGCATGGCCTCCCCCTGGATCCACCCATGTCCACTCTCCCATTTGGCTTACAACATCAGTGCTGAGAGGCAAAAGAAGGAAATGTTTATGAAGTATAGTTATTCATTGCTTGTGGAAGCCCTCACTTACCTGTCTCTCTTGTGTCCTCTCTCCAGGGCGTCTGGTCAAATGCGTCCATGGGGGTCTGGACACTTATTCGAAGGATCGGGGGGGGATACAGGAGCAGATACAGTGTATGGGGGAGTGTGTGTGGACATTGGGGTTTAAGGTTGAATGTATTATTGTAAATGTATTATCTTTGTTAGGGGGTCGTTACTGCTGGTGTAAGCCACACTCCACAGCAAATCATGTGTTATTTTCATGCTTTATGAAGTTACAATACTTTCTAAGAGTTGGTTTGCAACATACTCTGCCTCTGCTATTCCTTCACATATTTATACGACACATTCTGTGTGCTAATAATCCAAAAACACTGTTATACAAAGAAAATCTTCTGAAAAAGATTAGCAGGGCAGAAAACTGCAAGAGCACAAGTTCACTGGCACATAGACCCACACATACACAAACACACAAACCCAGTTGTGCCTCTGAGAACAGTTTGATGCTGATGTGCGGTGAAAGGCAGAGGTGGTACATTAGATGGAGTGTAGAGCTGCTGTGTGAGTCAGGCTGTGCTGCCGTGTCAGCTTGTCCAGACAGAGACTGCTCTCCAGGCTGTGTGTAGGTGTCTCTCAGGGGACAGTCGGGCTTTTCTGTTACAAAACCTCAAGTTCAGGCCGGCAGCTGCTGCAGCTTTTCAATACTTCATGACATGCAAGGGCCGCCTGCCTGGTAACACAGCGGAGCACTCCATCCGAGGGTCACAATGCTTCAGAATAAAATGTTTTTTAATCAGACATCCATTAACAGATTATCTCTGGCCCTCGCAGTTTTTAAAAGGACTTATATTATATGCTAACAATAAGCATTTTGATCCTTAAAACTTAACCTTCAGACTATCTATTTTAAAAGTAACATTAAGCATCGTCGTGGCAAAAAATGGCAGCCGTTCATAAATGGCAATAAAAATATTATACAGTAATGTTTTTTCCTACTTTAATTGACTTAATTTTTTTAACCAACTCCAGCTCTGTTGATTGATATAACAAAAATATTCATTTTCAGGTTTTGAACCCTTTAAATGCCAGTTTGAGTACTTGGCGCCCCCTATAATTTCATATGTAAAAAAACACCAAAAATTGATTATTTTTCATATACTTAATGCAAATTAGGTTTCCTTAAACTGAGTTATGGGAGCCATGGATATATCAAAGATGAGCAACAAATAAGATTTAAATGCATTGTTCATTTTTGGTAGGGTGAGATTGAAAAAAGAACACCCGTTAAGCGTCTTCGTAGCCAAAAATGGCAGCCGTTCATAAATGGCAAGAATAATATTATACAGTAATGTTTTTTCCTACTTTGACTAACTTCATTTTTTTTAACCAACTCCAGCTCTGTTGATTGATATAAAAAAATATTCATTTTCAGGATTTTAACCCTTTAAATGCTGGTTTGAGTACTTAGCGCCCCCTGTAGTTTTGTATGTAAAAAAACACAAAAAATGTATTATTTTTCATATACTTAAGTTTGGATCCCCTGATTCTTTAGTAAAATAAATATAGGGTCTTTCCTCAAACAAAATGTACAACTTAGATTTTCTCTCTGAAATATAGATGATTTGAACAAAATAGTGTGTTAATGCCAAACCATGTGGAACACATGTTCCTTGAGTTTATTATTTAGCCCTATGGATAATAGGTGTGTACTTCTGTACTGCACTGCATAGTCAAATTAGAGCAATTTGTCATTGAACTTGCCATCTATCCATCCTGCAGCATAACAAAACAATATACACCCTCAGCCCTTGCATTAAATGATAAAATTACCATCCTGTCTGGTAGATGGTAAAGGTGATAAGAAAATTACAAAAAGATTTTCTAAAAGATCAAGACATAAATGCTACCGTCTGTCAGAAAACCCAGGTATGAAGCTCGTGGCAGCAGTGCCTTTAAGCACTGATATTTTCAGCAGCAGCTCCATTGTTACTGCGCTTATGGATGCTTTTTCTCTGACCTGATTCTCTGCTGCCTCATGCACCTCAGTGCCTTTGCCATCAGTGACCTTACTACCATGGGCTGCTTACGTAACTGTATAACAGTGTCGGTTTTCACAGACGTGTAACATGAGCTCTGACACAGGAGTTAATAAGCTGCGTATCGTGTGTGTGTGTGAGATCAATCGGCCACTCAACCTCTCACACCGAGGCATATCAAAAACAACCTTCAAATGGATTACAGCAGATCGGTTGATAGATTATGTGATGTGTGTTTGATTTCATGCACCAAATTCAGAACAAAACTGACAGATTGGGTAAAGTTGCTGCATGTGTGCATGTGAGAAGGTCTGTGGTTTGTGACAGGATGTGTGTGAGGCTGTTGTTTTGACACAGTTACTTTTTCCATTTTGGGAGCTCCCGTCCTCCAAATCTGTTTTTTTTTTTTTCATCTCTTTTACGTCAATGCCTCCAGACTGTCACTGAGTGAAAGGGTTTTCCCCTCTCAATTTCCCATGAGGGATGCTGCCAACTCTGCTTTATTATTGCAGGCCCTGCACTTTAACGGACAGACGGGTTTCTGTACTATAGCTGGAGGGAAAACTTCATCGGAGTTTCTGAACAAACTTCCTGAGTAATCCCCCCAACTTCCTTGATTGCTTTGTTGGCCCTGGTATTTTCCAAACAGGTGTTTGTTACACTATTAAGTCATCTAATATGCCATTTCCCCCCCCCAAGATCTCAAGACCATGACGTTAAGAGGATGTGCGATCACTTCCTCTGAAGAGTGCTTGTTCCTGTCATTTGGCTTGAGGTCATGCAGTAACTTTGTGCTACAGAAAACGGAACTAAAATGTGATATAACTGAATGCCTTTGAAGTGCGGGTCAAGTCTTTTAACAGAGACACAGCCGTAGCAGAGGATTAAGACAGGAACAGGCAAAAAAGACTGAAAAAGGATCTTAATGTTTGACACAGATCCTAACAGCAGAGGACAAGATGAGGAGAGAAAAATGTAATAAAACACTAAGACCTAAAGTGGCAAATCTCTCAAGTCCAGACCGTTAATTACCTTGACAAATTCAGCAGAGCCCCATGACTGCTGGGCTGGAACAAAATATCGCTCCTTGTCTCAAACAATCTGCTATACTAATGCTAACCCTTGCCCTCATACTCGACCCATTTTCCTGCCCTCCGTCCGATTGTGCAAACTCACATGACCCACTTAGAGAGGAACACACACACACACACACACACACACACAGATCCGTACAATCTTGTATAACCAACAGTTTTTAGGGATGAAAGACAGACTTGTTCTTGGTTCTTGCAGACTGTTGGCAGTATTGTGGAGCTTGACTTCATACGGGTTCACTGCAGCCTGGAAAGTGACAGACTGATAAACAGGTGACACAAATAAACAAAGTGCAGACTGTGTTTTTTAATACGAGAATAAATGAATGCTTCTTGTTGTAATATTCATTTTTGTTAAGAGCAACATTGTTCTCAAATGCAACATCACATAAAAAATTTGTCCCTCTTGGAAACAGACACACAAACATCACATGAGGAACTAAGACTGTTCTGCTTTGTTTTGTTTGTCTGTTTGTTTTTGTCTAAAACTGTATCGTACCAAAGTTCCCCTCTTGGTATCTCTTTTTTTTATTTTTTTTATTGTGAGTGTGTGTGTGCACGTTTTGGTGAATAAAAGCTTTAAAAAAAAAAAGGCTGTTCTGCTACAGTGTGAGTGTGTGTTTGGATGATGGTGAAGTGCAGTGATAATCATGATACCCACAAATGCAACACGTCGTCATGTAGCAAAAAAAGTGGAAGCACTATCTCTGGCGTCTTCTTCCAAGTGTAACAGGAGTTGAAGGTTCAGAAAAGTCAGGCTCAGTGACGCAGGCTTTGTCTGACTCCAGTCCTCCAACTTCTGACACTGTATGTCACGGTATTGCCGTGTGATGACTCTCTCTCTCTCTCTGATGATCATTGTTCATCTCAAACTCCATCATCTCACGTACGCATGCTGTGCAAAGTCCCTGCAGAGAAAGATAAAACACTGGACCGAGATAGAAGAAAGGAGGGTTTAATCGGAGAGCAGAAAAGGTTGAATCATGTGATATAGAGAAACAGTGACATGGGACTGTAATATAGGGGTTATGTTTACTATTAACATTTAAAATGTAAATTGGATAGACACGAGTTGGGTGATTATTCACAGTATAAAATTTGTTCACTTTTTGAAGATAAAATGCTGCCCATCCAGAAGTCATGGTGGTGGGTCTGAAAACTCTCTTTGGAGCTTTTAAGTTCTAAAGACTGTTTCGAGGACCCATTTACTCTTTGAGTAAATTTGTGTATTCAGTCAGAAAATACAACATATAATTACTTCACTTTTGCAACTTTGAAATTTCACTACCAGAACTACATAGTGCACCTTTAATAAAAAAAAAATGTGTCTTACTAAGCTTACACAAATAATAGCTATTTCTATTATCCATTCATTGATGGATGATTTGAACATGTTGAAAAAAAGTATGTGTCTTTACATTTCACTAACATTGACATATTTAATTGCCAATGTGTAGGGAAGTGGATACCTGGGTGTTTACGAGTGTTAATGACAATAATTAAACATTCAACATGGTGCCAGAGCTATCGATTACAAGAGAAAAGAAAAACATCTTCTAAGCATTCTCAAGAGCTTGAAAGGGGACAGGGGTAGCGAACAAAGAAAGAGAAGTTTGACAGGTATGTGTGTTTATGACAGAGGCTCAGAGATTAGCTGAGCTCACAGCTGCTCAGTGAACTCAGTTTGAGGCAGTAATGGAATTGAATGCCTGTAATGGAATGCTCACACAGACGCCAAAGCCTGCTGTACAATATTAACAGAGCCTGAAGTGCGTCATAGCTCTCACAGCTGACACTCTTTGTTTGTGTGTATTAGTGTGCCTGTGTGTGTGTGTGTGTGTGTGTGTGTGTGTGTGTGTGTGTGTGATCTTGCTCTACTGGAGTGCCACACCAGTGCTATGCAGATGTATGAGCCTCCAAATTAAAGTCCTGGGTGTGTGTCACCGCAGTAAAAGAACAAAAGCAAATTACCTGGAACACATTATGATCGCTGTGTGAAAGTTTGAGGCTATGAGTGACACGTGAGAGTGTACAGTTAGTGATGTGTTTTATTTGTTTGGGCCTGGCACTGGCAAGACATTATAGTTATTATACGATCTACAATTGGTGATGTTAAATATGACTGTAGCATTTATAGTTAGTGTTCATCACATTTATTTGAAAGCACAAGGTGTACAGTTCAAGTCATTATTTGAGTAATAGTGTTGCACACATTTTGTCCCATTTGACACATGAATAGATTTAGACAGAAGAATGGAGAGTGGTGGAATTTATGTAAAATGCATTTTGCACTAAAATTGAAGACCTGGCAAGTACATTGCAGCAAGATAAAATTAGGAAAGACTTAAGTATTGTGGGTGGCTGTGGCTCAGGTGGTCGAGTCGGTCATCGTCTAACTGGATGGTTGGGGGTTTGATCCCCAGTTCCTGCAGCAACATGTGCGATTTGTCCTCGGGCAAGACACTTAACCCAAACAATAATAATAATAACTTTATTTCTATAGCACCTTTTAAAAACACAGGTTTACAAAGTGCTTTGACAAACAGCAAAAACAAGAACAAACTAAAGCAAACACAGAAGAACATAAACAACAACAAGAACAAAACAAATACTAAATACTAAAAATAATTAAATACAATTCAACAGAAAAGAACCCAAAGTGCACGATACCCAACAGACATATAGAACCAGACCATCACAAGAACCATCATAAGAACCATCACAAGAACCATCACAAGAACCATCACAAGAACCATCATAAGAACCATCACAAGAACCATCACAAGAACCATCATAAGAACCATCACAAGAACCATCACAAGAACCATCATAAGAACCATCACTAGAACCATCACAAGAACCATCACAAGAACCATCACTAGAACCATCACAAGAACCATCACAAGAACCATCACAAGAACCATCACTAGAACCATCACAAGAACCATCACTAGAACCATCACAAGAACCATCATAAGAACCATCATAAGAACCATCATAAGAACCATCACTAGAACCATCACAAGAACCATCATAAGAACCATCACTAGAACCATCACAAGAACCATCACAAGAACCATCACTAGAACCATCACAAGAACCATCACAAGAACCATCACAAGAACCATCACTAGAACCATCACAAGAACCATCACTAGAACCATCACAAGAACCATCATAAGAACCATCACAAGAACCATCATAAGAACCCAGGCAACACAAGAACCCAACAACACGAGCTGAAAACAACACCGGACAGACTTAATGTCATATTGTTAAAGAAAAATGTTTAACTGGTTTTGTAGCACTCAGTTTTGGTGACTTTGATGACACTATGTTCCAGCCCCATGCTGTTACAGTTACAATCCTAGTTATGGGTGTGTAGATCTAAAGGTCAGACTTAACCACCCCAAACGTGAAAATCAAGCCTCACATAAATTTAAACTGCCGGCGTGTTCACATGTTGCTCATCAAAAAAGTGAGCTCAATTATTTGCACACGTCATCACAACAACAATTTATCCTGAAACACCTGACAAAGTAACACAGCGGGGACATTTGGCCAATTCCCCCCATACTTGAGCTGACTTTTGTCATTTGGGAGTTTTTCTCCAACACATGACAAATGACTTGGTGAAGAAAAATGTAGGAGGATGGAGGATCCTGTCCTTGCCTTTGTTCTGCACTTCCTGCAGTTTGGTCCCGTTTGCTCAGGTCAAGTCAACTTTGTTTAAGATCAGATAGAACTTAATTCATCTGGAAGAACATTCCTTTGCCAGACTGGAAAGAAAGAAAGAAACATAAGAAACAAGAAAGTGTAGTGTATTACAATTATCAAGTGATAAGGATTAAAGTCAAAGAAAATGTTCCCAAAAATAAATTAAATTGAGGTAAAATAAGTTAAGTAATGGGTAAGATGAGTACTGTATGAAAGTTACTGACAGCACAGCCCCAGGCTCAGTTAATTCAAGCTCCATAAGTGGCCACACAAATGTAATGATCAGATGCTGTAAAACTTTTTGATTTGATTTGTCTCACATACCTCTACAGCATCATTTATGTCTATATTTTAAACCCCTAATTTGATCAAGAAAACTTGGTTCAAGCAAGATATTTAGATACAGGAGATAGTTATACACACATCACGTAGTTGCAGGGCACTTGAGCAAATGTGTGGGCCTATCTTCTTCCTCAAGCAAGATATTTACCAGTAAATTAACTCATTATGTAGTGTCGTGGCTATTTGTCCAAAAACAAAAAAATCTAAATAAACTAATATCAAACATAATCAAAGGACCACTGATGCATCATGGGAATGTGATGTACGCAGGCAAAAGAGCACGTCCATGCAAGAGATCTGCAGTTTATTTGGTTCAAAAGAAAGCAAACAAAAGAACGAAGATAATCGTGTCTCCTGCTGCCTCTCATAGGCCCACCCAGGTGCATGCTGGTCCTCTACCTGCCTCTTAGTTAAATAACCTCTGGTGCCCACAGTGTTACCAAATACCTAACAGAAATACTCATTCAGAACTAAATTTACTAAACAAACAACTAGCAAAAAGAAAACATTACCCACAATCTTTTCTAAATAAAGAAAACATGTAGAATAATTAAATAAACAACAACACCCAAATATTAGTAAACTAAACACCAAAACTAATTCTAACAACAATTAAATAGCTCCAACATGTAGTTTATATGATGTGGACGTACAGTAGTTTGGAATTAACATGGCTCACTAAAATGAGAATTTAAGTTTGGAATTACTTAAGTCAAGGTTCAAACTTTAAGTGACTTCTTTCACATTTTCAAATTGTTATGATACGTATTGTAATTGAAGATATTAACATTGGCGCTGCTTTAAATCAACAGGTAAAAACTGTCAAGAATGCGACCCTGAATTTAGGTGAAAGAAACCGATAAAGCCGTTTTGAGGCATGAACTTGCGCTCCATTTCCAGATCATTAAATGAATTGATCATAATCCTTGTTGATAGGTCATCTAGAGGATGTTTTGGTTGAAGTATGGTGATGCCTGCACCCTATAGTCTCTGCTGGTCATAATAGAGCGCCACAGGAATGAGTCCTAAAACCCTGAAGTAAGTTAGCATGTTAGCGCCATGGGGTCTAACGTCTAAAAGTCAACGGGCATTTTGAATGTGTTTGTGGTTAGACTCCTGAAATAAGGTCTGTGGTTAACACAAGCTGAAGAGATGTTGGTGTTTTGTTAGAGCACATAAACTACGTTAGGTAATACCTCCACTTGTGAAGTTTGAAGTTTTTACTCGTCTTTAAAAAGGCGGTTGCTAACAAGCGGCTAAATGTGACTACAGTGGTTGTCAGGGACATTAAAGGTCATCACGCCGGACACAGAGGGCGGGAACTCTCTCAGTAGTCGGAGATGTCTCCTGTAGGTTTAATCTTTAGGTTAAGGTGAAGATTATGTTAGTAAACTATTTATTAAGCTACGTGGATTAGTTTATCGGAGATCGTCTGAAGCATAACGCTAATGACGTCACAATCATCCCACCGTGGTGTAGTTAGCTTTAGCATAACGTTAGCTTTTTACTTCTGTCGGCCGCATTAACGCTTCAAACATCATAAAGGTGGCGTTCATCTGTGAAGATTATCCTGCTGAACAAAACGCCTACGCTTCAGAAACGTGTGTTTAACACAGAGATTATTTATTAATGATCCGAAATCCAATGAAAACATCCCAGAGGAGGATTCTCATTAGACGCCATGGCGATGCTACTTCAGGGTTAGCCTACAAAAATACGTCATATGGTTTGTTCTCTATAACCTCTCAGTCTTTGCAGCAAATCTCATCCCAGTGAAAAAGGTTTCTGTAGCTTCTGCTCTTCCCATGACAAGTTAATGAACTGACTAATGTAACAACAAGCTCTGTGATGCAGAGTCCTGTAGCGCACTTCCTAAAACGTGTTTATTTACTTTGCTGTGAGCCTCCAACCAGTTACACCAATCCTCTGCTATTCATACTTGTTCTGCCAGGGAACTTGATTATTGGCAGTGACGCATGTGTACAGTTTCTCACTCATGTACACACAATTAGCAGGGTGCTAATTTCACGGCAATGGGAGACATCCAACAGCCCGAGCAGCCAGTTTCTAAAAATATTTGAGTTTATGTGAAGAAAATCACATTCAGTCCAGTGAGATTTTTATTTCACAGTGACTGTACCATTTCCTAGTTTCTTGCACAACTGTACTTGTGACTGACTCAGTTGAATTGACCTTTCAAGTCTGAATTTCCCCTTTGTCAACAAACATACATTTCCTCTCTCACTCTTTACAATTACTCTTTTATCCCCAGGATCTGATTTTTTCCCCCTCATGCTCTCTCTTCATGCTTTCGTCTGCAGAGTTTCTGGGAAACCTCTGTGTTTAAGGTACTTTCATTAGTTACTTATGCAATACACGCTGAATGTTTCATGACAAACCTTTTCTGTGCAACCTCATCCTGTGTGTGTGTGTGTGTGTGTGTGTGTGTGTGTGTGTGTGTGTGTGAGACAGAGGGTGAGATAGGATGTGACCAGCCAAGTGCTCTTCACACTTGGGTGCTTCAGAGTCCAAATCCCCAAATTCTTTGAGAGTTGTATTTTACTCTCCGGTGAGGATGAAAACTCTGAGTCAGTGTCGGTAATAACACAAAAGCACATAAATGACAAGGCTGTCATTATGCTCTACTGTTTCTTTATCTACAAATAAACCAATGCCTTGAAAAGGCTATAACAACGTGTCCCAGTAACGAGTGTAGCCGGTGATTACAGAGCCTTACATAACTTACTCCTCTATGCCGTTGTCATCCAACAACTTTATCAAAGATATTTATATTTATCACATTGTTGTTTTGGATGACAGACTCTTTAATCATGATGATGTTGGCACTGTAGTTTATGAGTCATCCCATTCCATCCTGCTGCTGTAAATTGTCTTTTGTGCATCAGAATAGTAATAAAAAGTTAGAATTTCTCATTTTCAATATTTTCAACTTTGCAGAAGTGAAAAACAACAGAAAAAGCTGCAGTTTCTCTGGTGTCCACTAGTGGCTGGCTTTCAAAAACCAAGGTTCCCTGTTTGGTCCCATTTTTACAAAACATAAATATGTTGACAGCCTGATTCAAAGAACAGTTTTGATTATATTAAGGGTTAATAGTTATGCATGGATTTGCATCATTTGGAGTGTGGCTGAGATGACTGACAGGTGGGTGCTTTGTAGCTGTTTGCCAAGAGGCTTAAAGGTTTTATATGTGATTTTTCAGACTTAAATGTAATATAAATCAAGTATATCCAAGTATACCCGAGTCCCACTGTCTGTGATGTTTTCAGAGTTTTCAGAGTCCTATCTTCACTTTGTTTACATCGCCTGGACAGCCGGCTGACTCCTCCCCTCGTGTATAAAAGTTGTTTAATTGAGGGACTAGAGAAAAGAAGAATAACATACTGTACTCACTGCTTAACTGTGTTTCTAGATCACGCTCATTTCAGGTAAATTTACATGCAGTGTGAAGATACCAGCAGAATAAAGATCGCTAGCATTAGCATGCTAACACCGCGAGTTGTTTTGGTTTCATGCTGGTGCTCAAGGGCGACATCTGCTGGATCAAAACATCACATATAAAGCCTTTAAGGCCCACCTCAGCCACATCACTTGGATTATTTACAGATTGATCCAAAGTTAGGTTACGATGGTAATTGAATACTCACAGCATAAAGTTTCTTCAATTCAACTATCTTATAGGTACTGAGAGATGGTTACACACAACTCTCTTAGGAAAGAGCACATAAAGAAATACTATCCTCGTGTACTATCTTCTCTGTTAATTTAGTGCTGATTGCCACTGGTATTGCTTCACCTGTATTGATTTTTTTCATGTGTCCTTTTCTCATTGGCTGTAGGTGATATATGGGTGAGGCCACATGATAATTGTTGGTTGGTAAGTCTTCTCTTTATTTGATTCATGTGATCGCCTGCTGAAGACCTCTGTGGTCCAAACATGTTCACTTTTTAAATGATTTTACATTTCTTTTGCTTTGAGTGCCTGGTTTCCTCCCTTTTTTGTGAACATGGCAACCACCATTGTTTGGCTGCATAATGCCACTTCAGAAACCAACGGGTGACATCATTGAGACAACCATGTTTTATGCAGTCAATGGCATTATATGCCAATGTAAATATTCTGAAAACAGCTATTAACTCCAGTATGACTAGATATTAATTTATTTGTCAAATATAAGCACTTTCATTAGTCTTGGTTGTTCGAACAGATAGGCCTAATAAATGGCCATATTCTAAAGTACTGTAATAATAGAAACAAGTTGACATGTTCATGTAGGCCAATCAAAACTAAATGGAGGGATGCAGTGTTGAAATTAGCATGAAATACTTCATTGACATGAATCAATGTATAAAAACAATCTAATAACTAAAATAGCAATCCAATTTTCAGCATGTCAAATTTTCGGCAGTCGCTCAGTCTGTAGGGACTTGGGTTGGGAACCAGAGGGTCGCCGGTTCAAGTCCTGGTGCAGACCAAATATGGTAGTTGGTCTGGGCAAGGCATCAAACCCCCTCCCCACCATCAGCTCAGGAGCGCCCGCTTTGGGCCGCTCCGTCACTCTGGCTTCTCTCCATTAGTGCATGTCCATAGGATCCTGTTTCTGCATGTGTGTGTATATTTCAATGTGTTCATGACTTACAGAGTGTAAAAACTGAAATTTCCCCTTGCGGGGATCAATAAAAGTAAATCTTAAATCTAATAATCTTACTTTCCAACCTTTTAACATATTTTCTTGATAATAATTTTGTTGCATTGTTTCCTATAATTAAGCAAGCGATGTGTACACTTCAGTCAATATTGCTTTTGCATCTCTAATCTTTTCATACCACCTGTCTTTCTCCTGTTCTGTTCATGAAGCGTTGAGTAGCACTAGGGGCTCAGGGACAACCTGTGCTGACCATACAGAGTCCTGTGTTACACACTCTGTGACCCCTCACATAACTATCCCAACCCCAGGGTCTATTTACATGCACAGAAACGCAACAAACCTTCAGAGTTAAAAAAAATAAAAATCAAAAAAAAAATCACCTCTATTCTATTATATCTGTCTCTGAGGTGGATATAGAATACTTCGGTCCAAAGACAATTTAGGAGGGCAAAAGCACACAGGGGGATCATCTCTGCAATGTGATTACATAACAAAATAACTGTATATCAGTTTGCTCCCAGTGATGTCACTACATCAGGTTTCAATGAATGTTTATTTTTAACTGCAGCCACAAGACAAACATAGCTTTTATTGGTTTCCACTCAACACCTCAGGCTGTTTTAAGGTCCAGAATTCCTTATGAGATTAAACGTTCCCGGAGTGCCACAAGGTTCACATCTGGGTCCACTGCTCTTTAGTTTTTATTTTAACTGTCCCATTTGACAAAATCAACTTACAGTAAGTTAATTATTACATAAAAAAATATCACTCTTGTTTTGCGAAAAACATACCAAGGAATTACATGTTTGAGATGGCAAAGAGCCATAACACAGATCTTTGCTTCCTTATACAGCCTATATAGGCTGTTACCTATAGGGCGCCTCACACCTTCAACCCCTCCATTGAATTCCTGTTTTGTTGTTCCAACATTACTGAGTATTTCTCCAAGGTAATGATGCAATGCTGATGGGATGGGGGTAACAGTATTTTCTCTTGTTATACAATGTGACTTTTTAAATCCTTAATGTTGTTCGACTGTTTTTATTGAACCCAAAGTAAAGCAAATACCCCCACAAATGTCGTATTGTGAGGGTATTAGTTTGCTACCACAACAGCAAACTCACACACACACATACATAAATCTATAAATCAGATTGTTCCCCTGTGGTGTTGAGAGAATGTAACAAAAGGCTAGTTAGTTAATCCAAGGTCATGTCTGCAGAAGGCAGCAGCCGATGATGGATATGTTTGTCGAGACTACAGACGTCAAACGCACAGTGAGCCTTTCAAGCTGTGGCCTCATGAACAACTGCCTGAGGTTCAAATGCCAAATGTCAGGCCATATGTTACATGTGTGAGTGTGTGTCAGTGAAGAGGCCCCTCGCAGTGTTAATCTGCACGAGTCGCGAGCAGAGGATCAACAGGTTTGTAACAGGCGGTATTATATTCACTCCTGCAAAAATGTAAATCTATTTTCCCTTGTTTTACATGAAGATAATGAGAGAGAAGCAGCAGAGCTCACCTGGCTCACGGATTGTGTGACTTCCTAATTTTTGCTTGACTTCCACGTAGCCTCTGCCTGTCAGTCCTTTTCAGCTGTGAGTAATCGGCCAGCAGCAGGATGGTCATCGAGGTCAAATGCATCATCACTCTGCATCACAGCATTATACCAGGGTGCCGGTGCATCATCCGTGCGGCTCATCATGAGTTAGTTGAAGCGGACGAGACATAATTAGAAGTGAATTGTTCAGCAGTCCACCAGTGCCAGTTTTTTTTACTGCACCTGCATCATTCAGATAAAGATTCTCCTGGATGAAATAATTTACATTTACAGCTTTAAAAAAGCCCTACAAATATTATTTGTTGAATAAAACAATATGAAAAAAACATGAATTTGAGGCCCTGGATAAGTGCTTATAGTATTATTTGTATTATAGCCATATGATATAGCATTGCTCTTGTGTTTTTGTTTTGTTATCATATACCTGCACTAGTTTGGGCATACTACAGGTAGATTTCTTTACCATACAGATCATAAGATTCAAAAGGTCTCATTAGTCACATGCCAGCTCAATGTGTGCAGATTGTCAGTCTAACAAATTATAATAAAGAAAAAGTTTATATGACTATGTTGCAGTTTTTTTATTTATTCTGCATTAGCTTCATTTTTCAACAGGGAAAGTTGCATTTGAAGAGAAGCAATCCAGCTTAAAATATGAACATATAAAACAACAGATAGTTTAGGAAGTGAATCTTTATTTATTAAATAAATAGCCACATAAATAAACAACCTTTCTTGAACTGATATCTTTGTCATTTCATTTTGCTTTCTCTGTCTCGTCCTTCCCACACACACACTCGCACACACACACACAAACTTACTAAAGAACTACAACATACATACTGTACATACATTGTCACACAGTCAAGTAACAAACAGAAAAAAAATATTAAAATGAAATACTTCTTATCCAATGTTTGTCAAAATGGATCACCTTGGAGATTTGCATCGAGTCTTAGTGTTTTTTATGTCATGAGAAACAAAGAATGATTAATAAGAAATATGAATAAAGTGCAATTCTTGCTTCTGTTTCCACAGCAACTTCAAAGGTCAGAGTCAGTGAAGAGAGTGTATCAGTAAAGTTATCAAAAGGGGTCTTCTGAGTGAATGGAGAGTCACCGAGCCATTCATCTTTCTTCAGTGAAGCGATCAGAGATGGAGACCTCTGATCCTGCAGGTTTTGTTCAGATAAAAGGCACAAGTGTTGGTAGTGAGTGCAGCCAACCAAAAAATTGTTGGATAGAAATATCAACACTGCATGTTTCCAAATTAGTACTGGGTTTGGAAAAAACACTGCTCTCCTACAAGAAGTTTCAAGATATGAGAGAACTAACTATGCTTACAGTATCACACATCTACCACAGCTGTCTAACATGTCCTCAAACCGACGCAACAGCACATCATGGTATTGCTATGTTCAGATTTCTTTTTTTTTTTTTTAGAAAAGTACAAAAAATGAATACCATCATGGTCCTCGTAGTAAAAGCATCGAGATATTAACAACATGTGTAGCTCGAGGATTTGGTGGCAGCAGAAGTCTTCTCACAGCAAAGCTAAGTAGTACATGTGAAAAAGCACAGCTAGCCACCGTGCTACAATTTGAGACAGCGTTGAAAGTGAAAAAGTCAGTAGTGTATCTGTTGTAGATCACCCAGCTGTCGTGCTGTTTTCTCTTTGGTAAAACCCAAATGATTCAGTTTAACAACTACAAGCACGCTATGAGAAGAAACAGCATTTTAAAATAACTTTTCTCTCGTTTTCTACAGTATCATGTTGACGCTACATAAGTCGTACCTATAGCAGTCAGCTAGCACAGCAAAAACAAAAAAACAAAAAATAATTGAAAAAACCTCAGACATTGATGCATGTACAATTTGATCATCCTATGTAGAGCCTTTCATTTGTATTTCAATGTGAAATATTGCACTGTTCCCACTGTCTTTGTTCTGCCCATGTGAAAGTTGTCATCCCTCTGATATACTCATGCTGACAACATGCTCTTTGTAGGGTTTCTTTTTTTTTTTTAAAGGTTTTTCTGTTTCCAATTTCTTGCCTGAGGAGGTAGTAAAAGCATCTAACAATGGTTGTACATGTATGCACACGTGTAAAGTGCTACTAAGCCGACTGAAGTACATGTTGTGCTTTGTCCAATCAGCCAGACACTATCCTCTGTGGATTAGCTGATTTGGATGTACTGTAGCAGTCTTTTTTTGCAGCATGAGGTAAAGCAGTATTTGCGTAACTATGCTATCTTGTACAGAAAAAAAATCACAGTTCTTTTATACAACTCAAAAAGCAACTCCTTCAGTGAGTGTTTTTTGTAAGCTTAGGGCACTATTCTGTGTGTTCATCGCACTGCTACAGAGAAATGTCTCTTTAGAAAGGCGAACAAAATCAGGGAATAAAGAACGGAACAAAAAAAAACATTTTGGTCTTATGTCCAGTCAAGTGAAAAAAATCAAAAACAGGAAATTACACAAAGAGTCACTAAAAAAAATGAATGAGGAAGAGGAAGCCTTCCAGTATAAAAAAACAAACAGAAGTTGACTTATACAGCAGGAAAAACATGTGACACACAGTTGTGTCAGCTTACGTCGGCTCTCATCTCGTTCAAGGGAAGTCCATCAGGGAGCTGGATGAGAGTCTTTCAGTCTATTATTGCTTCTCTGGGAGTCTGATACAGCTTCAATGCCTTGTCCAGAGTTTGGTTATTGCTTAGTCTTTAGCTTACATGATATCAACATGTGTGGACACATTCTCACATGTGGTTCAATAGAGTTGCTTGTTTTGTTCTTTCATCTTCTCTTTCTTTTCCAGCTCAAAGTAAAGTCTTGATTTTTTGCAGTGTGCCTCTTCCTCAGAGAGCAACAGCCCCTAGGCTTGACGGCTGATGTTTTATTTCACCATCACGCAGCTATTGTGCTGCTGTTGTGCAGCCAGACATAACTCCTGCATGTTGGGATCTGTGCTCCACACCGCTGGTTTGGAAACAATGGGGAAGGGGCCTTGTGTTGCAGACTGGGGCTGCTGTTGGATGCTGGCGGTGGGATGGGGGTGGGTTTGCTGGCTGATGTGCAGACGAGCCTCAAGAAGGAAAGCAGCGGAGGCCACGGGGGACAGAGACGAGGAGTAGCAGGACGAGGAGGAGGACGAGGAGCAGCAGGAGGGGGAGGAGGAGGAGTTGTCGTGAGTTTGTTGCCAGGGACTTTGCTGTAGATTTACTGAAGTTTGCTGAGGAGGCAGAGCAGAGGGCGTTTGGGTGTCAAACATGGAGGAGGAAGCAAATACGGTTGTGGGTTGAGGAGAGGGTGACTGGTTCTGGGCCAGGAAGAGCAGCGGATTCTGAGCAGGTCCCGTCTGAGCAGCTTGGACTTGAGGTTGAGGCTGGTGCTGGATTTGTAGCATCCTGGAAAATCAGAGACAAATGTGTTACACTTCTTTTTTATCCCCTTCAAATCTCCTTTCTCAGTTAGAAACCCTCTGATCTTCATCTTATATATGGATTTAAATAACTGCTATTGTTCCTCACCTTTGCTGGTGCAGCACCTCCACCAGCATGCTGCGGTGTTCAGAGAGGGCGGGACCAATTGACCCTCGGCTGCCGCGGTTACAGGACGCCGGAGGAGCAGCTTGCCTCGTCAGACCTTTAATCTTATTTAATCCCAGAAGTCCTTTGGTGCGTGTGTTTTTCCTCAGCTGCTGTCGGAAAGCTTTGAGGCCTGTGGAAAGGCATCGGAAAGTGTCACACAACTCTCCTTTGATGCTATAATTTGATATATTAGACATGTAAAAAAATGTCGATCCACTATTATTTCACGGTCATGCATCAGTACCTTGTGTGAGGGAGGTGTCTGAGGCTCTGCGGCCCTCCTGGAAGCTAGCAGCAGGAAGGCTGCCCTGGGCCTGGGGGAGGAGATGGGAGGAGAAGGCCAGAGGCGTTCCAGCAGGTAGCAGAGCTCTAGCTTCAGCCCCACAGGGCAGAAGTTTTGATATATCACCCATAGCAGCCGGCAAAATGGGCGCTGGACTAGATGAGGACTTGAGGCAGCTGTCAGAAGAGGCACCATCTGAGGGGCTGACCACGATACCTACAGCAAAAGAACAAGCAAGAAATCAGACTCTGCACATCTCACCGAGTGTGAAGTGACTTTTGTGCTTTTTTGTATGGTGTACTAACATGGAGGGTGGCACTGGTGGAAACGGGCGGACACCTCAGCCAGAGTGTGTCGGCGGGAGGTGGTTGTCGGAGGGAGCAGGGGCCCGAGACTTTGCGTTGCCTCCTCCTCCTCCAGGTCTCTGGGTCGCACCTCCTCGCTGATGCTCGTCTCCAGCAGGCTGTTGGGTGAAATGGAGCGATTCCAGAGCAGTCGGTTGAGGCTGGCCTCGACTGGAAACACCACCCGCTGAAACAGAAGAAGTAGACTAACTGTTAGCCGTCTGAGTGACAGAAGACACATCGGGAGGAAGGGGGTTCAAATATTAGATGACTTCAGTTTTTAAGAAAATGTTTTTTTACCTGGAATAATCCGCATTGGTCATACTCCTTTTCTGAGTACACTGGAGGAGCGCATTTGAGTGAAGTTGAAAATGTTGTGGTTGTTAAGCTATCAGGGGCCTCCATGATCACCTAAAACAGACGGAAAGCAAACAGCATTTTAGACCCCATGCACAAGCTTATGGTTGGATGAGGTAGGGAGATCTTAGAGAAACTCACCTCTGGACCTGTGGAGTCTGAGGTGCTCCTGGGTCTCTGGCTCCAGGTTCCACACTGGCGGCTCAGCTGCTGGGCACGATGCTCTCTCACTCTCTCCAGCAGCAGGTAGTAGATAGCAGAGAAGTGATTGTAGCTGCTGCTCTGCAGAGACTGAGGAGAAAAACAAGAGTATTAGGGATTTTTTTCCTGCTTTGTTTACCATCTATTCAATATCTATAGAATCAATATCAGTTGTAAGGTCTGCTCACCTCGATGGTCCTCTGGCGGTCGATGCCAAGTGTGTTCATGATGCCCAGCACGGGTTCACTGTAGTCGCCCAGGTTGGAGTTGTACTCCGTCAGGGAGTGGCTGAGGGTCTGGGTGGCGGCTGTCGGGTCGGCCAGCATCCAGCGGTGCTGCTTGATCTGGGCCACACTGATCCTCCTGGCCGGGTCCACCACCAGCATCTTGCGGATCAGGTTTTCACAGTCTGGAGGGCGGGAATCGAAAGATTGAGTTTTTTTGATTTTGTGCTCCTTGAAAAATGGAAATAACTGGAGGACGCAGATTGACCTTGAACTAACTCCTAAACCTGACTCCTTCTGTTTTAATGTAATAATGCAAAAATGTGACTCTTTGACCTTGCCTGTTTTGTTTTTGTTTTGTCTTTTAGTATGCATTCCTGTACTCTTTTTGTTTCTCATGTGTAAGTCTGTGCTTTTTTCCTTTTCTTTGTGATATATAACACGTAAAAATTCAATAAAAACTGAGTTAAAAAAAGAAAAGAAAATGGAAATAACTGATTGTTAACAGAAATGTCTTAATGTGTTTGCTTTCATACCTTGAGACATAAAGAAGGGGATTCTGAATCGTCCCTCGGTGACTCTCTGTCTGAGAGCAGGAAGGCTGTGTCCGTCGAATGGAAGAGATCCACAAACGAGCACATAAAGCACGACTCCAAGACTCTGCGAGGTAAAAAAGCAGAAAAGGGGAACGTTAGCCTTAGGAAAACAATCATGCTCGACTGCGTATTTAGGTCTTTAAATTCCTTGTTTAAGCTTACCCAAATGTCCAGCTGAGGCCCCTCGTACTCTTTCCCCTCGAACACTTCGGGGGCAGCGTAAGGCGGGCTGCCGCACCATGTGGACAGAGGCTCCCCAGCGTTGTAGAAGTTTCCAAACCCAAAGTCTGCAGAAACCAGGCAGAGAAAGACATGAGTCCCCAAACAATGCAATGTTTGTTTTCTCCCTCATTTCAATGTGAGGAGCTTAAGGCTCTGGAATGTACATTTTCTGTTTTATGTAATTAGTCTTTACGATCTTCTGAAAAACTCAAAGTTCAAGATCATATCGAGCCAGCGTCAACACATCATCCACAAAGGAGTAGTTGTCTTTGTACTGATCTGACATGGAGGCTATAAAATATCTTCATGCAGCAGTGTTTGTTTGTGTACTGGAGTAAATTCCTCTGGTACGTTTGAGCCTTGTAATGTGATTGAATTATTTGCACTTCATTAGCACAGAGACTGCAGCAAAAGGATTTAATTAGAACGCTGTAACATTCCCAAAGCTAAAAAAACTTTCTTCATCTGAGCATAAATACAGACAGAGTGTATCAGGCTTTAAACATCGGTTTCTAATTAAACTAAGAAAAACACTATCTCACTTCTCCCTGACAGAGCAAACAGTAACCATGATTACAATAAAATGTTTTGGAGTTGTTGTCCTGACCTTGTCTGTTTGTTTTTATGTATATGTCACCAGTTTGTCACTCTATTGCACCTAATAAAAAAAATTAAAAATGAAATGGAAGACCTACCAGCCAGTTTGATATTCATATTGGCGTCCAGCAACAGGTTCTCAGTTTTTAGGTCACGGTGAACGATGTGGTGTCGGTGGCAGTAGTCCACAGCTGTGAGAATCTGCCAGAACTTCTTCCGCGCCTCGTCTTCACTCATACGGCCGTTTGAGGTCAAGTGGTCTAAAGGGAGAGGATGTTTTAGTTTAGCATTTAAGACTGAAATGTTAAGGCGATCTACCAATCAGAGTATTTCAATCAACAGTTTAAATTTAAAGATGAAAAATAAACTCACCAAACATTTCTCCATTCTTCGCATACTCTGTCACAATGTACAGCATGTCTTTGGTTTCCATGACCTAAGAGAGAGAAAAAAAGAAGGTACAGAAGTTTAACCATTGGGTCATAAGCAGCTGCTGACGACAGAGTAAATCCTCTCCAAACATCTTTGGGTAGTGGACATTTTCTACCCACAAAAAAAAACCCTTCACAAAACTTTTTCCATCCTCACAGAGCATCAACACCCGGTCTTTCCATGAGATGCTGTCTGTGACTTGCACTTGTTGTAATGTTTTAAAAACCCAATTACACATGTTGACACAAACCAAGAAGAGGGAAAGGCATACAAACATTTTCTTGCAGACAAACTGACGGAAAGTTTTCCCAAAGGCTAGCACTGTTTGGAAACGGATACTAGAGTTGAATTTCAAGCTTCTCTTATCTCATTATTTCTAAAAAAAAAAACAGAGAGCCTGATTCACACGAGCTGTTCACATGAGTCCCACCTTGTGTATCCAAAACCACCAGAAGTGCAACCACTCAACGCCCTGGCACTATGCTGGCCTGAAAAACGCAATTCCCAGTCCTTTTCCTGGAGCTCATAGAAGGCCTAAGTTTCCCAGGACAGCCCTCGGGACGGGTCAGGTGAGCTCAAAGGCTGCACAAAAAATGCAACATTCATCTCATGGCAAAGCCCTGTGTGTCTGAGGCTATTGTTTATTTTAAATGTCATTAAATTCCACTGATCTGTTCCAGTTTTTATTTTATTTTCTCCTCTTTTAGAAAAAACCAAAGCACGGAGCGATTCAATGCACAAACGCCTCCGAGCTATGAGTAGCTAATCTGTGAGATAGGGCAGCTCTCTGCGGCACTGTCACCTTGAGGTGCAGCTGACGTCATTGCTCTGAAGAAGAACAGGCATGGCACATCAAGAGCCCTCAAACCTTCACAGAAGGTTCACACATTTTCCATTTTACCTTAAGGAAGTTTACGGATGTAGGATGTTATAGCTGACCTGTACTAGGTGAAATATTTAATGCCAAGACTCCTTGTTTTAATTTTTTGCACCTTTAAAGCAAGTCAATTTTTAGATATCTTTGCCTTTTACACTCATTTCCCACAATTTAAACCTGACAGATATGGGAACCTTGGGTATTCTGGGATCTTGAACAACAAATCCTGTCTTCACACAAGATAAAAAAAGATGTTATGCTGACTGCCCCACCAGAGGGAGAGTATAGGACTTAAGAGGGATAAGAGGGGAGAGTGTGATTGATACAAGGTCAAAGAGAGCACTGTGATCCTTGGCAAGAGAAGAAAAAACAAAAAACATTTTGCTCTCATGAATAAAAGCAGCGTCTGATTCATCAGGCAGGAGGTCGCAGGACTTTTCCTTTGAATCACAAGATGGTCTTATGCCACTGACTTCCCTTTGTACAGGGGGAAAGGAGGATGAAGGGCGTAACCCACCGTCACTGAGTAACAACCATCTGACTAGTTTAACCTCATTCGACCTCAGATTCATGACATGAACATGGGACAGGGACAGGAACATGAAATCCACTTTCCACTTGAACCCTTTCATGTCTAATGGAGCACGATGCAACTGAGGCTGTGAGATCTTAAGCCTTTGATAGCAAATAGCAAAAAGCGTTTGGGATTTCTTCTTTGACATGAGATAGAATTAAATGAACATGTGTTAGATATTCATAATTAATCGTATCCATTACGTTCAGCATTAGATATTACTATATATCCTCTGCATGTCTTTATTTGTTTTTAAAGGGGATAAACCCTAAGTAGAGGTTCTGTTTGGTGGAATAACTAGTATACTCAATGTGTAAAACAATAAGCAAATGTGTGCTTTTCCATGTGTGTTATGGCTGGAATACTTTGATGTAGTAATCTAATGTTAATCCCTAATTTTATTTCTAATTCCTTAATACATTTAAATGCTAAAAAATTCAACTTTTTTTTTTTTTTACACACATACAAACTGTGAAACACTAGTCTGAATTAAAGCACCATAACACAGCATACCCAACAATGCTTCTAAGAATTAGTTTATAATACAATGATTTATTTATTTCTATCATTGAATTAATTATTTCATATTCAAAAATTATCAAATATAAGAAAAATATCCAATGCAATTCAAGATGGCACAGGATCTTTTTTTCTATTGCATGTTTTATCTTAGTTATTGTATAAAACACAAAAATGTTAGAAAAAAATTAGTTATATAAATATTTGCACATTATTTTACTAATAGTCACCAAATAGCTAAATGGGCACCTCTACAGAAAAACTGATGTGTCAGTATCACTAAGCGCTACTGTATGTGATGGAAATAATGCTGAGGTTTCTAAAAAAAATAATAAAAGAGTGGACAAAACAGCACAAAAAGGAAACTGTTAAAAATAAAACAAAAAAAGTCCAGGTTGTTTCTTTTTGTGTGGGTGTGTGTTTGTGTGTTTGCTGCCAGACGGGTGCCACGGCTCTCTGAAGGCCGGCTGAGAAAGAAAGAAAGCCGATTCTTTTCTGCTAAGTCCTCAACTTGATTAGGAGCGAGGCGGTGCATGCTTTGTGGGGTTTCCTTCACGTGACGCCCAGACACATTGCACTTGGCTTTAACAGAAGCTAATCAAGCTTAACGTTCAGACATGTGGACATCTTTCACCTGCTTCCCATTTCTCTGAAACCATATTACTTAAAAACATTCTAGTTATGCATTTTTCTCCCAGCGCTGACCAATCGTTGTCACACATGCAGACACACACTGAGGGAGGTCAAAGGGATTGCACTAATGCTGTTGTGCTGTACTTATGATTCAACGTGCCCCGAGTGCCAGCAGCTCACCACAAGCCGATACTATTTTAACTAACAAATAATGCCCCTTCTTTTCCACACATAATGGTCCTGCTGCAGCCACATGTCGACAACAATGGGACGCCATGTCCTGCACCACAACATTGTTTTTAAGGGGAGTTTTTCATTGCACATTTTAATCTTAGGCTCATGTATGCACTCAGGCTCCCTGCACACAGAGCTGCTACTTCACAGGTTGAATAACACATGGCTGCACACACACACACACACACACACACACACATGCATGGCCAATAGCAACACTGCAGAGAGATGAGAGATAACACACACCTGGTAAAGCTTGATGATGTGAGGGTGGTTTAACAGCTTCATAATCTGCACTTCTCTGTAAATTTTCTCCAGGTTGGAAGGGTTCAGTCTGGTCTTGTCGATGATCTTAATGGCCACCTGGAACAAAAAAATGGCCAATTGCAAATTAAAAAAAAAAAAGAGGTAATGACAGAGAAATGATATCTTCACACAATGAAGACAATGAGTTGCTCACCTGTGTTTTGGTGACTTTATGTCTGGCCAGTTTCACCACGGCAAAGTTGCCCTTCCCCAGGGTGCGGATGATCTCGTAGAAGCCGACCTGCAGAGGCCTTCCCTGTGAAGCGCCAGACGGAGCCGCATGGCTGTTTTCTGTCATGATCACCATGGTGCACCGACAGTCTGGAGTTACAGCTCTAGGATACTTAGGGCTGGTACCTGCTGAGCAAATAATAATTCTGATGAATTCAATGTTTTAATTTCACCAAATATTAACTGATATACATGTTTCAGTATCCAATTTATCCTTAAAAAATGTAAACAGTACAGGCTGAAAAAATGCACATGTTGCATAATATATTAACTGATGAAAAGCAATTATTTACATGTACTTGTGTACAGTATAGTAACTCTTATATATATATATATATATATAATATAGTACATTGTTGGGGTAAGCTACTTCATATAACTTAGCTCCACTACTTTACTTTTATTTTGGCTCATTTGTGGGTCATGCTGAATTGGAGTTTCCTCCTCTTGAGGTTATCCAAGTGTGGATATTTTACACCAGATCTTGATCATGGTGTCATTGGTTTGTGTCTGTTGCTGTCCAGATTGTGTGTTTCTGTTATGACTCAACCTTTCAAACTACAACACTCCCAATGATTCAGAGATAAATTTGACTTTTAATTAAAAACATACATTAATACAAAATATGATTAGCAGTTTTTTGCAGTTTATACTTTTTTTCTACTTAACTGTATTATATATATTACCTCAATTTGCTAGCCATTACAAATTACAACACAAGGTTATACTATTCAATAGCAACAGGAGTAATACACTCAGTACATTTTTATGGAACACTGAAACGTGTACTTTGGCAAATTAAAACACACTTTTTATCCGAATACACATCCTGTCTGCAGAGGTACAACAGTGTGAAAAATAAACATTGTATAAGTAAGCAGATGAGTTCAGTCAGAGGAAAGTAACGTTTGGCTCAACAGCCTTATGTGACGTTACGTTTAGCCTCTAATGTTTTAGTAGTTCTAAGTATTTAATAAAGAAGTATTGTACCCAATTAAGCTTTAAAGTGTTAGGCTACATTTTCTATTGTGTTAATGATATAGCCGAAACCCAATTACCAGATATAGGTAGCCCTATCTTTCGACTTCAGGCTAATTAAAACAGTCAACAGAAAGTAAAAGCGGTGATACATTGCTTTAAAAAAAACCACTGTGAAGCTAGAAAAAGATAATAATGATCATAAATGAAATATGAGAGGGTATAATGAGAGTCTAGAGGAGAGAAATGTCTCGTCTTACCTTAAAGAGCGGAATTAAACCACCTTCTCTCACAGTTTAGAAAGCTCTCCTCACTGGAAAAGTAAACCATTCCACAACCAGAGCGAAGAAAACAACAACACAGTCAAGAAACAAGAAAAAATAAACTTTTTCCTCCCGTCTTTTACTTTTAGAGGTAAAAGAAACAAAGTGTGAGAGGCCCGGGGATTCGTCTGCGGCCGGTGTGTGCTTGTGCGCTCCGCCGGAATGCAGAGCAGGGTTTCGGCACTCACAAGGGGGGAAACTCCTCCTCCTCCGTTCCCTCCCTCCCTCAGCCGTCCATAACAAATTGATACCCACCTTATTGACGTCACACCCGCGTCAGAGCTCCGAGCTGGGTGCAAGGCAAGGCCGGACCCGAGCGCAAGGCACGGGTTGCCAGGCAACCGCGCGGCTCGGGCGCACGGGTGACGTAAGTGCTGATGGAGGGGTTGCTTGGAGATGGGGTCGGTGACGTCAGTCGTGGAGATGGTGTCACCACGTGATGTTTCCCTTCAGTCGGGCTGTTGCTCGCGGGCTGCCTCGCGCTCTCTGTCCCCCCTCCTGTCCTCACTCAACAGCCTGGCTGCGCGCGCGGCTTTAGAAGAAAGAGAAACAGGAAGTAACTTTTGAAAACAAGCTACAAGTCAGATTGTTTTGTTTCCTTTTAAAGGCTCTCCTGCTCTTTTTCATTTATGTGAAAAGTTATAGGCCTTTAAACTATAAGGTGCTCAAATATATATGTATGCACACGGTTTGAAAATATATATATTTTTTAAATATTTTTTTATAATTTTTAAATTTTTAATAGCTTATTATTTATTAATCCTCTGCCATGAAGCCTATTGTGCTCAAATTATTATTGCATTTTAATGCCTGATTCTAAAAAAACGTTATATAGGCCTGTATAATATACATTCAAGCAAAAATAAAAGCAGGGGTTGGGATTTTTTCTCTGACTTTCTAAAAAGTGAAGATTTTATAAAGTGACATAATAATTTCTTTATTTTATTTCTTTATTTGTTAGGGACAGTGCATATTAATGAACAATGTAAAAATGCCCGATTATAGCAGAAGTGCTAGTTTCCATCTGTTGTCCCTAGGCAGGTAACAGAGAAAGACAAATTACAAATTACAAATAAAAGGCACAAGTGACACAAGACAATAATAGAGGTTAAAGGTTAAAGGTGGTTTTCTTTAATCCACTGTTTGAGGTGTGTTTCAAATGGATAATTAAGTTATGTAGCAATCATTGAAAGTAATTGGTCTGCATTTATAAAAAGTACATAGGCTATACATTACAAGATGTGTTAATCAAGACTGCAGTTTTAGTGTTCATAGTGCATTAGCAGTTTTAAGTTTTATAAACGTGAAATAACATGGTCCAGATGATCTGAAGTACTCTTCTGTACTTCTTTCATAACCTCTTTCAATCCTTTTTTTAAAATCTTACTAATAACACCTCGGATATAAAGCACATTTAAATAGTTTTTCCTTCTAACACTTTATGTTATTTGTGACGTTTTTTCGATGACGTATTATAAATTTTATCTGGAATTGCTTATAGCTCGTCTAACATTACAGGTTAAACCATTCTGCACAAAGCCTGTGGGACAGAGAAAAAAAGCTTTCTGATATAACAAAGAAACAGGGTTAGTGCAGACAATGACCACCAAGTAAACACAGGACAACAACGTTCCCATAGTGCTGTTTCTAAAGTGACCCAAAGTGGTTGTGTGAGTGAAGAAAGAAAAGTTGTGCAGCAGGTTACAGGATAAAGATTTTATGTACTTTGACAATGTAAAAAAAACAACTTAATTTGTAGCTGATAAATCCATCAGGGCTTGTTGATGCTGATTTTCAGAAATGCAGAACAGTTCCCTCGAGGGGTTTTCTTCTCCCAGAATGCAGTCTGAAGCCTTATTAAAGGTTTCTCTGTGGAGCTGCCATGTTGCCAATCTAAGACTAATTTATCTTACTTATTTGGTTTTATTTTATCTATTTTATCTTCTGTTTAAATACAATTATGCTGGGAATATCTGGCCTGCAAGATGTTTATACAGAGACCATGAAAAGACACAAAATATGACTTCTGTAACATGTTTCAGAGAGAGGCCATACTGTTACGTTTCAAAGCGTGCATAGAATAAAAAAACTTCTTGCGGGTGAGAGTAAATACCAAACCCCAGCCTCGGAAAGGCAGACAGATCTTACCCTCCCACGGTCTGAAATGTTAAAGGAATGCAAACTGCATGCAAAAAGTCCCAGCTGAAAGGTCATGCAATATTTTGATGCACACTTACAACAAAACCACACGACCCACTCTGCCTCTCATGCAACTGTTTTTATAACCAAATAACCCGTGTGCCATTTGAATATCAGCCCTACTCGCATGTTTTGCCTTTGTTGTATTTCCTGAGTGTGGGCAAGCAGACTTATGTAAACTGAGTCACTTTATGAGCTTGATGAGTGACTTCTTTTCAAGATAAATAAGTGACAAAGCATGGACTAACTTATCTTATCCAGAGTCGGGGTTTTTTTTTGCATTTAATTATTTATTTATTTTAAGAAAAAGTGACTTTTAGATTTAAAGTGAGACTATGTAAATGTCATCAGGTGCTTTAGCTTTCTCGCCTTTTATTCATAAAATTCTCTAAGCTTTATTGGCATAAATGTGACATTAACAATATTGCCAAAGCATCAAATGAAAAGAAGAAATAGCATCAAAGTAATAACGAACAAAAGTATATAGTAACAGTTATAATTATAACCACAAAGGAGAAATATGTCAAATATTTTAATACAAAATTTGAAAATTCTCTCTCTCTTAATTCAATTATATCATCGTCTGATTCCAAGTACCATGTTTTCCATTACCTACTACTTCAACAGCATCATTTTACAGCATGATAGCATAGCCTATCATTAATGATTCAGAGATAATTAGGATTTTACACAAATAAAAAAATAATTTAGGTCATCTTTGATTTTGTAGAAACCATTAGAGGGATAAATAAGAAGATAAAATCTGAATTACAAAGTGGAAAATTCCTCGCTTAATGACACTTCTTGAATGATTTAATGTTTGGTCCTCTTGACTGAAAGACAACAATATTATTTCAATTTAAAGATGTTTGGTGGGTAGAGGACTCATAATCAGATCTAGTGGGGTTGTATTTTGTGTTAATTAACCGTCATATATGAGGACTGTAGTGGCAACTTAACTCAAACAAAAATCCTCTTGCCACTTCTTGCAGAATTTGAAGTTTCTGAAAGGCTACTTTCCAAAAGACACATTTTTAAGTAATCCAAAGATTTAATTCAATTCAATTTAATTTATTTTGTATAGCGTCAACTCATAACAAGTGTTATCACAAGACACTTTACAAAAAGCAGGTAAAATACCTTACTCTTTGTCTGTTAACATTACAAAAGAGCAGGTAAAAAGACCTTACTCATTGTTATATTACAAAGACCCGGCCATCCATCATGAGCACTTTAGCAAAGCAGCAAAAGTTACAGTGGTAAGAAAAAACTTTCTTATTAAAAGGCAGAAATCTTCGGCCGGATCCCCGGCTCATGACGAAACAGCCTTCACAGGCTTTACGACAGCAGGAACACTTTGCAGCAGCACTTATAACCACACAGACCTATAAACACACAATGCTTCAATACATGATAAATATAAACAAATTAAATTAATTCTAAAATTCAAAAGCAAAAACTCTATTAATTATAAACATATAAATACAAAATTAAACTAATGGGCAAATAATATTTTTATATTAACCTGTTGTCCTCTGTGGCTCTAACGAGGACAGTTTGTGTCATTTCCAAAGACTTTGTCAGAGTTGAGAAAGATGTTGAATGTGAGCCAAACCACATTCAAACCCCACCTTGTAAACATTTCCCTCACACGCAAATACATATTCCTGGAAAACAGTTCCTAAGTATTCCTTTTACTATTCCTAAGAACTGCCCTCCATCACTTCCTGTTTCACACAGACACACACTTCTGTATAGCTGCTGCTTCTGATACCATCACTTCTACAAAGACAGCAGCCAGCGAGCGCAGTACATCCCTTTTTTTGTACGCATTTTTCAACTGCGACCTCTTGTTGTGACAGTAAACACTGATGCTACAAAGGTTCAAAAGTTATTTTGCATGATGAAAAGAAAACAGTCTAATTCTTATCAGTCATGTGCAGAATTATGAAATCCAAACAGTGGCTGTTTGTCTTCAGGAGTAATGCTGTTTACTCAAAGCAAGTGACTTATCGGGCACGTTTCGCTGCACGTTCAGTTTGCAACAAAGAAAAAGTCACAACTGTCTTTGGTCTTTTTTTCATGTCCCCATTCTGCCCTTTTATTAGGCCTACATGTTGCGTCTTGTAGCAGGTATTAGATTCTCCTAAATCACACTATTACCGTGTGGAGTAACAGAAAAGTATGACTAATGACATCCTGTGGTACACTCTGTCTGACAGGATGTACTGAATCATACCTTCACCAGTGGACATGCTGTTAGCATAAATAAGCATGCTGTGGTATTTATGTCCTCTCTTTTTCCTGGTATTCAAACTCGTAAAATTTAAATACTAGAAGGAATGTATAAGGCTCAAAGACAATGGTAGAAGTTATCCCTACAAAGTGGAGATCAGACAATCACTTCTGTTCATTAAGTCTCCAGAAATGAAGTGTGATATTCTGATTGTCTTAACAAAAAAATCAGCCTGGCTCTTTTCTGCGTTAAGTAATGTCCAAGTGATACAAGTGCAACGTTAATGATAACATATTAATATTAAAGACAGGCTGAAATTCATTTAGTTTCTCAAGCTATGACTCAGTAAAACAGGGAGATGTTTGAAATAAAAGAAAAAAGAAAAAGAAGTGTCAAAAGCTATGCTAGCAGCTGAACTACCTTAGAAGTAGTCTCCTATAAACTAAATATTAATTTCAGCATGCTAACATGCTCCAGATGCTAACAGACATATACTTAAGTCTGTTAGCATACTAGCATAAGCAAGTGCATTTATAGGTTACTTTGATTTATGACTAACTATACCTGTTAAACACATAACATTCAAACCTTTAATTGTATTTGTAAAGTGAGAATAAGCAGATAAAAGGATGTTAAATGTGCTAAACATCAGTTAGCACTCAGAAATTAAACTTTAAAGCTGTTTCCACTGAAGGAACTCCTGAAAATCTCTGGAGAATTTCAGGAGGACTGAACGTCACCACTCCCTCACCCACTCACCCACTCACTCACTCCCTCACTCCCTCGCCCACTCACTCCCTCACCCACTCACTCACTCCCTTACCCACTCACTCACTCCCTCACCCACTCACTCACTCCCTCACTCCCTCACCCACTCACTCACTCCCTTACCCACTCACTCACTCACTCCCTCACTCACTCACTTGCTCGAAATAATAACATCTTTGTAAATTCATGATTCATGATTTTTTTTTATTGATTTTGTTTATATTTTACATTTTACATTTTTAAATTCTATTTTATATATTGTAATATCTTCTTATTCTGTATTATTTAATTTGTTGTTAGTTCTGCTTTATTTCCTTGTTAATTGTTTAGCACCAACACACCAAGTCACATTCCTTGTATGTGTAAATGTACTTGCCAATAAACCCAGATTCATGATGTCACCTATATTTCACAACAGGTTTCATTGTGAATGCTTTTAAAAGGATTGAGAAATATCCTTTGGAGAATTCATGTCCTCCACAGAGGACAAAAAATGCATCGCTGGGTCTCATGAGGATATCTGAACCAGGTTTAAAAACACATTCCAATCATAGTAATTAAACACCTGCTATTAATGCATGAGTACAGCTAGCTGAGACACTGGATCTTGCTGTTCTCTCATTTGTAATTTTTCTCAGGTCAGTCCCCTTCTGCTCCCTCCACTTGGATTTCAAAAAGCTTCCCTCTGAATCTGTGTCCAATCTCTAATACAGCATTAACAATCCTCAGCTTATTCACTACACATTAGCAAACAAAAGCTCTTAGTGTGAGCAGTTCATTTCAGGGCTGCTATGAGGTAATGATGCAGAACTTTCTGGTTTGAGAGTGTAATGTTTGTGACTGGATTGATTGGACACACAGGTGCTGACAGGAAGTGACCAGAGGCAAAGCACAACATTGAGGGCAGTTCTTGAGAGCTCTAATCAGTATAGAAACCATCTTATAAGTCGTCGTTATCAAACAAAAACCATCGTCATTACCATCATCATCATCAATAATATGGAGACCATCATCATTAAGTTAGTAGGTATTCATGAAAGAGCTGGGTCTTTAGCTTTTTCTTAAAGGTGCAGAGGGACTCCGCAGATTCTTTGCTTATTAAACTTTTTTCTCAGAGACTACTCTTGGGGTTGATGTTGCACTGACTGACCTTCATTTATTCCTTTGTTTTGCTCCTTGTTTTTGCCGGCTACTTTCTGAACAGATCATTTGTTGTTATTCTGTCTTGTGGAGGACATGAGTACCGTTCTTGTAAGTAATTAACACTGGTCTGTCTATGCTTGTTGACTTTGGTGAGCCTGGGCTGTCCTTGTGAGCTAAGTGCGTCAGGCTATCATCCAGGAGGTCCAGCAGCAGCGCTCCTCAAACAAACACTTTCAGTGAAGAGGGCCTTACAGACTCTCTTTCACACAGATTTGTCCTCAGTGCTCGAAAGGGTTCGTTGTTTGAATAATGTACAAGTGATGTTCATCATTAACAGTGTGTCATTGGTTTGAGATGTTTAATCAAGTTTTAGACTGTAAAATGATCAAATTTATCATGGAGGCTAGACTCATAGTGGATGGGATGTATTTCATGAAAAGCTGTGATTTATCGGATAAACATTAATGATGGTAATCGACTGTTAGAGCAGATGCTTTTCAGCAGCACTAGTTCAGTTTTGCCACAAGGCTTGAATAAACATGATTTAATTAAATACAATTAAAGGTTTATTATGTAAGATTCAGATGAGCCTGCAGGCAGAGGTTGAGCCAGGCTAGCTATCTCCCACTGTTTCCAATCTTTGTGCTAAGATAAGCTGACTGGCTTCTTGTTTAGTTGTTTCATCTGCTTTCCTCAGAGGACTCTGTGTTCATATGTTTAAAGTCTTTCTATGTGATTTTTCACACTTAAATATATAAATCAAGTATATCCTCTGAAAATAACTCTGTGAGTCATGACTGTCTCCAATGGGTGTAACACCCGAGTCCCACTGTCTGTGATGTTTTCAGAGTTTTCAGAGTCCTATCTTCACTTTGTTTACATCGCCCAGACGGCCGGCTGACTCCTCCCCTCGTGTATAAAAGTTGTTTAATTGAGGGACTAGAGAAAAGAAGAATAACATACTGTACTCACTGCTTAACTGTGTTTCTAGATCACGCTCATTTCAGGTAAATTTACATGCAGTGTGAAGATACCAGCATAATAAAGATCGCTAGCATTAGCATGCTAACACAACAATGCAGCGAGAGTTGTTTTGGTTTCATGCTGGAGCTCAAGGGCGACATCTGCTGGATCAAGAAATCGCATATAAAGCCTTTAAGTATATGTACCGCTAATGCACAAACAAATCATTGCTTATAAAAAGCTCTTGCTTTTAAATTGTGAAGCTTTGCAATTTAGTTTGTTTAACAGCAGTCATCTGGAAGTTAAATTATACAACAAATTTACATTAATGTTATTTTTGTGTATGTATCAAGTGGCAACCTCCGGTGTTGAAAAATTAGGCCAATGGGGAAGTGCAATATACTGTAGTTCTTAGAGTGTCCTCTTGAGGTTGGCTGCAAAAGCCTCGGGAGTCCCTAAAGCCAATTTTTACAGCAGAAATAAACATTTTTTAGATCCTTGTTCAAACAGAACATATTGGTTTGAATAGCTAATTTCTTTATCTGCACACACTGTAGAGAGTGAAGTTTTTTTAATTTTTATATATAACTCATACATTTAGATTTAAAGAACTTGTGAATAATAAGGAGCAGAGCTGATCTGACTGACCGGGTGGGAGCGCTGTAGTGGTTTGTCAGAAAGTTTGAGGCCTGCCTCAGCTCCAGCTCTTCGCCTGCTTCTGGGTCGACAAAAAGATGGCTGGAGACAGTATTTCCAATGAGGCAACTGCCGTAGATGAGCTTCAAAAGTGTGCTTCAGAAATCAATAGATAACATCACTGAGGCTCTGTCCATGTTTTATACTGTCTATGCCCTATATGCATAAAATGCTTCACTTTTCAATTCCCAACTGTAAGTTTACAACAACGCTGTCCAGAAACTTTAACAACCTTCAGTCTAATCTGTCTAGGTGTTATCTCAAGCAGACATGTAGCTCTCTGAAGGCTTTTGCATAGGTATTGATATGGAAGACACTGTATGGAAATACAAGCCAATAGCTAAACGACAAGCCAGCCATGCTTGCAACTTTTCCTGTACATGTGTTGCCTGATGGGCTCAAGGGTTTATGGTGTTCATTAAAGGAAGCAAGTGAAAGCAGAAATAGTCCAGAGCCCATTGGAGAACCCTTTTCAGTACAAGGCAAGTTTATTTATGTCGCACATTTCAACAACAAGACAATTCAAAGTGCTTCACACAAGACATCAAAAAGCATCATGACAGAGGAAAGAAAAGAAACATTAAAATAGAAAACTAAAAAATCACTGAAATTATTAAATCTGATAATATGTTCAAATAAAAATAATTCAAATGAAATTAATTGAAGTAAAAATATAAAAAGAGTTAAAAGTTACAGAGCAGAGTTAAAGTTTAAAATCTTATTAAAGCTGTTTAATGAAAGGCTGTAAACAGGTGAGTCTTCAACCTGGATTTAAAAGAGCTGAGAGTTTCAGCAGACCTGCCAAACAACTAAATGATTAGTTTTTCTCACAATAATCAGTAACATCTTAACATGTTTCACTTTCTTCTGGTTTCAGTTTGCCTTTCTAATTCTTTTTCATTTAAAATCACAAAAAAACAAAAGTATTTATATTGGACTTACTTGACAACAGTGACGTCGGCTTTGCAACTATTTTTCCAAGTTTGTTTGTATAATTATAACTTCACTCAAAAAACACTTGTTCTAAGAGTTTTAATAATCAGTCTGGCTCCTAAAAATATTACATTAAAGAACTGTTTATTGTTATGAATAATTATAAATTTGCAGTTTTTAAAATGAAAGATAAATAGGTCATGTATCTGAGACACAGAAACATAAGATGTTTTTTATTGTGTAAGAGCATTCAGTACCACTGCTACCTGGAGGCTTTTCAATAATCAGTTTTTGTGCTCACCATTCATCACAGCTACAAAAGCCTTTCTGCTGAAGAATGTACAGTGTGTTGCACTATCAGCAGAGCCGCTGATACAATAATCCTGTGGTGTCACTTATCTGAAAATGTAAATACCTGACCACTGCCCGTATCTGCATACCGGCCTACAAAGAGACTTTATGAATGCATGTGTGTGCAAAAAGCCCCTCAGGAGACTGCCCAATGTGCGTCATACCGAGGATCAGCCTATTATCCAGGGCTGAGAGTGACAGGGGGAAGGGGGATATGGGGTACCCAGAAAGGTAATAGTATAAGCTAGACAAGGCGACTGAAATGAATAGAAGATAAAGCAAAGTGATAGAAGGTGCTCTATGGGTACGACACAAAAGATAACAGACAAAGAGTATGGAGGGAGTTTTCAATGAAGAAATATGAGACAGCATGGGGAGGCTACAATAAAAGAGCAGCGAGGAAGGCGTTGTGTGTGAATGGGGATTGAATGATTTTTTTCTTGAATTGTTACTTAAACATGTCTTTCTTTTTTCCATTGCACACACATTGCAAAGAGTCCCAATCTGAACAGGATTTACAGAATGTGAGCCACTCTTGGTAAAATTGGATTTCATTATGCGACAATGGAAAATAAAGAAATAAAGAAAATAAAGTTTTATACACATTTTCACCTTTCATTTTGTCAGACTGTGAAACACGTAGTCAGCCTTTACTTGAAATTGTTTTTTTTTCAGCTACTGTCTCTTTAAGGCCCCCTCCTCACATGACCACTTTCTTCTGATTTGCCAGCTCTGTGGAAGCTTTGCGGGGGCAGAACCCTGCAGGGCTGCCAGGCGGGAGGGGGCTGCTCTACAGCGCTGGGAGAACAGTCTATGAAAACACCTTCACTTGGCCTATGAAGAGGCTTGAAACAGTTTCTTGAAATTCTCGGTTCCTCGGGATCCTTCACATGATCCGCAGGAGAAGCCGTTTAGCGCTCTCTGCAAACTTATCCTGGCATTACTGAGCTAAGATTTTTCCAATTCTTTGTATGGGCACGTAGCATTGTAAGATTTTAGTTTGAGCAAAAGCCAACACATCATGGGGGTTATCAAGTGGACACCTCCCTATGGTGTTTCATAAAGTTAGGTTTTATATTCATCATGTTTACACAATTATCTTCCTGGGTTAAATTGCTTGCTGTTATTGTGTCCCTTAGTGAAATATTTGCCACAGCCACTATTTGTAATTTCTTAGGATTTCTCAGTTCTTGTCTTGTATGTCATAATTGGACCAATAATGGGGGTAGGAAAAATCCCAACTACATTACATACAGACCAATACTTATAGCCAGTGGAAACCCAGATAGACGTTTGCTTACTACGAACTAACTGTGGCAAAATTAGGATGAGATGAAATTACAATTATTGTCATTTGGTTTTCAGTAAGCTTTCATAATTTATTGTTTTTTGTTTTGGATGTGGCTGCACTCTAGCATGAACGAGTTGATTCTGCAATTATGAAAAGTCCTGCAGCAGCTACTCCTCTGTTTACCATTAGTATGGTCTGCAGGCCAAATATTGACACCTGCAGGTGAGTTTTAGTGGATCTGTTTTTGCCAGCGGGTATTTAGAGTCACTGGGGGGGGGGGGTAATTCCAAAGCACTAGCTGACACTTCCCAGTCAATATTTAGCATTGCATTCAACACTTCGAGAACAAATAAGGAAAACGGGAGCGTGCCTATGTTCCCACATTTCTAAGATTTATTTCAAAATTAGGCTCTACGTTCCCACATTTCCTTTCTCATAAATTTCTATCAGTTAGGGTTAGGGTAACTTACCCTAACCCTAACCCTACCCTGTGGGACCATAGGGCTGTGGGAACATAGGGCTGTGGGAACATAGGGCTGTGGGAACATAGGGCTGTGGGACCGTTGGGCTGACCCCTAGATGGGAGATGTGAATGTGAACATTCATTAACCATGAGGGCTCTCTTTAGAAAAATGCTAACTACATTTTTGACACTCTGCATTAGAGGGTGAAACAGAATCTATAGAGACTCCATGGAAAGGGTTACAGTGGCTACACTGGTTATCATGGCAATTTATATCAATTTCAAAGAAGTGTGCTGTATGGGTGGGGAAAATTGTTAAATAAAGTAATAATAATAATAATAATACATTTGATTTATATAACGCTTTTCTAAATACTCAAAGACGCTTTGACAGGAAACAACAAAAAACAAAAGAAAAACTAAGAGAACAATACGACATAGAAGAAGTGTCGAGGGAAGAGGATGAGAGTCAGTGGTTGTAGGCGGTGATGAAAAGGTGAGTTTTTAGGGATTTCTTGTAGGAAGTGAGTGTGGGGGAGTCTGCTCTTCAGTGCAGGGATCCGAGTCAGAAGTCTTTGAAAAGGCTGGGGCACCCAGAGAGGTAATTATTAAAAGGTATTTATTTCATCAGGGCTGCAGACTCCTAAAAACACGCCTCCATGTTTCAGCATTACGGTTTTCATTTATTTACACTATTCAACTGGATGACTGGGAACTTGTTCATGACCATTGTTATGATAATGCATTAGGAGGATTCAGTGTCTTTAGCGGTATGTGTGGTTGGTAGGAGAAGAAGCAGGGTCAGTACTGATGACCCACCTGAGGGGGGGGGGGGGGGGGGGTGGTGGCTCTGTCTCTGTAACCTTCATTGGCAGCACCTGTGGAGGAGGAGGGGAAAATTGGTTTCAAGTCGAAGAGACGCCACGAGGAAGACTGGCCTTAGCGTTAGGCGCAAGGATAGCATTTAGCTGTGGGGTTGTGTAGCGGCGTAACACCTTAAACAATGGTCACTGTAGATTATCTGAGTCAATCCCGTGCACAGCATTTATGTGGTTATTTCCAAAATGTCCCTGAATATGTGTCATTCCAAAGCAAACCCCCCAAACATCCACTTTGTTGCTCTTGTTTGAGTCAGATCTGCCAATGACTGCAGCGTCCAGCAGGTGTTTTTTTAAGTTTACTCAACCTTTAAAGAAGTCCCACTATGAGAGGCCATAAGGCTTATCAATCTATTTATTAGTTTATTTGGTTGATTGTGAAATCAAACTTGTGTCCTTTAAATCCCATGTGTCATCAAAAGGTAAATGTAACACGTTGAACTTTGAACAAATTTTTGACTTGTCATGGGTCACGCTGCATTCAAAGAGTTTGACCTAGTTGGTCAACAAACAAAACACACACACACACACACACACACACACACACACACACACACACACACACACACACACACACACTCAAACAGACAAAGAAATGGAGACGTATCTTGTGGACAGATGGTTTGTATTTTTCTTCAAAAAGATCCACAGATTTACGGGTTTGGAAGTGAAAATGCTAAACAGTAGACGTTACTTTACAGACTCCCCCAAAAATAAAACAATAAATGCCATTTATGAGTCTGCAGCTGGGTAATTTCACACCCGTGCGTACACTTGTGTTTTGGACACATGCATGCTAAAGCCGGTATAATCCTGTCTTAAACATGACATGACACCTGTTATAATCGCTCAGCCTGTGTGCTTAATGCCAAGGAGGATTTTAACAGATGTCAGGCCATGGATTATGGAAGCCTTTTTGTACGTCTGTGTATGAATCTTTCCTCTCTCATCTCAGTGGGAATGCCATGGGATACCAGTTTAATCTCATTTGTTTGTCTGTGTGGTGTGTATGGCTGCTGAGCCCTAACAGCTTGTCCACAAAAGCAAACATAAGGCTCCTTGCGGTGTTTTTCTTTCCCAGTCCTGAAGCCTATCTGGCTGACTCTTTCATAGTATTGCAAGGGGGGGGGGGGGGGGGATGAACCACAGCTGTCGCCTGACGTAAATGCACCACAAACGCTCAGTCGGCGCCGTCACAGCCCCTCTGACAGCTCCAACCAGTTAATGGGTTACTTCACACTTCCTTCTCTAGCCCTCCGACTCACTTCTGCAGTGTTTCTAAATCTTGTGATGAATGTTGCAGCCGAGTCTGGGCAGAGACCGTGTTGCCCGTTGACAATGAAGAGTTTAAAAACGTTGCAGACTACCATCACTCTGCAATTATGCTAGTAGAGACTTTTGTGTGCATATGCGCCTTAGATTTGACGTCAGTGTGAGTCATTCTGGGCTGAGACTCAGCAGGAGCTCAATTAAGGGTACTCTGCTGACCTCACAAGTGAAGTTCAGTTTTCTGCTAATGAGTCGTACAACTGTTCTTCAATGCCTTCTCTGTCTTTCTTCACTCTCAGAGACTAACCCTGATCACAATGAATGGGCTTTGATTGAAGATTTGAAAAGTGAAACGAATACAGTGTTTACTTTGTATGTGCCATTGAGACTGAACATATTTCATATTTTCATGTTTTCCCTGACTTTTAGACAGAGACCACTTCATCAATCAGACCAATCACAGATCAGTGGGTGGGAACTCACTCCCAGAATCGAAACTTAACGTCCGCCATACTGCTTGGAAGGCACCAATTTGAAAATGTATTTCACATTTCTACTACATCTATGACCCAATGTAAATACAGATTCATGTTTCAACAGGTGAAGTATCCCTTTAACGTTAGTAACGTTACAGCCTGCAGTTGTTAACTTAGCAAAACAAAATCTGTTACAGAACCCTGTGTTTGCTCGCCCCTGTTTTGTTTTGTCTGACTCATTCGCGGTTGTGTGTGTTACATTTTCAAAACTGTCAAAGCTCATATGAGGATCACAAAAAATGATTACCAAAATGTTTGTAGATTACAGCAAACATTAGATTTTTATTCCCGACCGATTAATCAACCAGCCGTTAACATCGGCCGATATCAGCATACCAAGTGACTATCGGCATCAGCTAATTTATCGCAGATATTCGACGATATTACTAGATTTATTCACCAGTTACATTTCATTAGATTTCATTGTATCACACCAGCAGTTCTCTTTCACCAGCAGAGTGTTCTATATGGATTACAACAAGCATCATCACTCGAGCCGTGATGTACACGCACAGTTACTTTGAGTGACCATCTTGTCTTCCTTATACTGTATATGTTTTCCACAAGTGTTTGATAACTGCCTTTGAGAGGTAAACACAATAAATGTGCGTGTGAATTGATATCCATCTCCACAACGGCCGATTTATCAGTATCTGATTTTTTCTCTTCATAATATCAATATTGTTATCGGCCCCAAAAATCCCATATCGGTCGGGCCCGACTATTTAGTGTTTGTAAAGCAGACAGGTCTACATCAATAATAATCAATTGTTCTCCATTAAGAAGACAAGGATTCTAAAAGTTGTTTGCTTTTCTTGTCTTGCAGGTTGATCTGAGGTGTGAATATTAACCTTTTTCAAATTTCCATCATAATAGTTTTTTTGGCATTGTTTTATTTTACAGGGACATATTAATAAACATTTCTGTAAATATGCCAGAGTTAGACAAAAGGCTAATTTTCATATGTTGTCCTTGGCCAGATTTTATGAAAGGCTCCCTATAAAAAAAACAAATTCAAACATCGCTAAAAGCTACAAAAATAGAAATATCATGACAGTAATTAAGCAGACAGGTGAGCAGCCACAGGAGAAAATACATAAACCATGCAGGATACACATAAAGCATTAATATGACCACATCAAAATCTGAACATTTGGTTTCATACCACTTTAGTAAGCGTCATATTCCAGGCAACATGTAACCTGCTCCCACCTTTCTGTCGCTAATATGAGACTTATTGACAGGAGCTAGAAACAGAATGTTGTACCGAGCTAACACAAACCAAACCGATTGCAAAATTATCCATAAAAATTAACATCTTCTGTTGCCTTAGCATTGACGTATTCTGCCCCCCCCCCGCATTGCCTCAGCCAATCGTGAAACCAAACTTGCACCCTTGTTTCTGAGGTCAGTGTTTCTGCCACTTTATGATGCAGACAAGCATCGACACAAACCACAGCTCCAGCTGACTCATTTCACTGGACAACCAAACAATCCTGCATTATCTGTGCCTGCATGTGAACACAGTGCATGCTTAACAAGAAGCCATAAAATTATTTCTGCTCTTCTGCAGAAAATTTGTAACAGGACATTTTTTATTTTTTTTGTCTTTCTCAGAAGAAGCTAAAACCCTGAGAAAGAGCTATGATGGACTGTCCACCTCAGAAAGACCTTAGTCACATTCATTGATCTACCAGAAAAAACGTTTGGTTACACGTTGTTTTTCTCAAGCACTGTGTATGTGTGTATGTCTGCACCTTTGCACACTCCTTTGTTTCTTAATGAAAGTGGGGGATTTATCTCGACGGGGAAAATTGACGTGAATACACCCAAAGACGCAATGCTATGAGCACAGATTTGATTAATGTGCAAAGAACTCTATGGGAGGCTCAGTTAGGCTTAGGGGATTGTAAATGTGCCCCTCAGACTTTGACGCAGGCTGCTGACATCATTGCACATACCTGCGTTTGACCAAACAGTCTGCTCACAGTGCCCTGCCATAGAGGAGGAGGAGGAGGAGGAGAAGGAGGGAAAAATAATGACAGAGTCTATAATCTTTATAAAAAAGAGGCTTTATGTGAAGGAAGGGATAATAAGTAGAAACATTGCTGCAGGTGAAACATAAGCAGCTAGACTTTAAAATGACAAAAGTATTGTATGTGGAAGGAGGAATTCATACTGTGCCTAATTTGAAAAACATTCAGCCGCCCACCAGACCCCGGCAATAAGGATATTTATACTGTCATTCCTGCAGGTTAATAATACCACCACCTTCTTCTGCATGCCCTCAGAACGTCATTAAGGCTGCATGTCACAATGCACCTGATGTTAATTATATACCGAGCAATTCATGCTGCGATAATGATATTTGACTCATAGCGTAGGTGGCATGAGTATTATGAAAGACAGGGGGAAACTTTCCTAGAGAGCAAAATTTTGTGCCGAGACTCAGACTGAAGACATATATGCTGTAGCAAAGAGAGTACAAATAAATGTATTTATTCAGTAAAGTTTTTGCATAGAGAGAACCATTGTGCAGGTTAAAGGGATACTTCACCCAGTAGCATTAATCTTTGTATCATTAGAAACCTGGTAGTATTTTTGAATAGTCGTGCATCCCGCCCTCATTTTCCCCTGAGATGTGAAATCTTTGTGTTTCTGAGCCTGAAAAGGAGCTTCCAGTGACGCAAAATGACCAGTTTTGCGTCACTGGAAGCTGTTGCAGTTAGCGGGGTGAAACTACAACGCTAGTTCTTCATATTTTCGACCACTGAAGCTACAGACCAATCACAGATCAGTGGGTGGGAACTCACTCCCAGAATCGAAACTTAAAGTCCTCCATATTGCTTGGAAGCTATGCTAACAGGCTCTATGGAGAAAGCTGATAATGGAGAAAACATATCAATATAGCAGCGAGACGGTTGCTGCCGACAACCGCTGGCCGCCGCTAGCCACCGGACAGGAATTTACAAGATCAATTCTGTAAGAAATCTCTGAATCAGTTGAGGAAACGGTCTCATGAAGTAAATATGTCTGTAAATGTTTTTATTTCTATATTTCTACTGCTATACTGTATATTTTGAAGAAACTGTAACGATGGAATTTCCCTCTGGGATTAATAAAGTATTTCTGATTCTGATTCGGACCTTAGTGGGAGTGGCCTGTGGTGCTGTGCATTCTGGGATTTGGTGTCTTTCATCCACATGATCCAAAAAGACACTTTCTGTCTTTTCTCGGCGAAAGAAGGCACCAACTTCAAAATGTATTTCACATTTCTACATATATGACCCAATGTCAATACAGATTCATGTTTCAACGGGTGAAGTGTCCCTTTAAGATGCATGAGCAGATGTTGTGGTGTGGCAGGTGACTCGTCTGGCTGCTCGGTTCTCTTGGATATTTATTTTCCTGCCCCTAAGTGGCTGACATTTACTGGCTGCGGCGAAAAGGTAGCGGAAAGGAGATAAAGTGAGGAAGAGAAAAAAATAAAAAAGAAAGTGGGTGTTGGAGGACAGGATGAGATGGAAACAAGAGGGGTCTTTGTGCTGCTAGTTAATCTGAGGTTAATGATTAAAGAGAGCAGTGGGTGGTCTGGTGTTGGATGAAGGGAGCAGGTCAGGTTGGACGAGGAACAGAGGAGAAGTTGTGTTCAAACTGTCTGTGTTCTGCTTTTATCTCACAACAGCCCTAGCAACAAAATCACACACAGGGCAAAACAACTGGAAAGATTTTTTTTTTGTTCAGGTTAAGTGTCTGGAAAAACATTAGACAGCTCCACACAAGTGAGTGTGCAAACTAGACCTGATGTATTATTTTTTAAAGGATGATTTAAAGTCTTTATATGTGATTATTCACACTTAAATATAATATAAATCAAGTATCTCCTCTGAAAATAACTGTGAGTCATGACTGTCTACAATGGGTGTAACACCCGAGTCCCACTGTCTGTGATGTTTTCAGAGTTTTCAGAGTCCTATCTTCACTTTGTTTACATCGCCAGGATGGCCGGCTGACTCCTCCCCTCGTGTATAAAAGTTGTTTAACTGAGGGACTAGAGAAAAGAAGAATAACATACTGTACTCACTGCTTAACTGTGTTTCTAGATCACGCTCATTTCAGGTAAATTTACATGCAGTGTGAAGATACCAGCATAATAAAGATCGCTAGCATTAGCATGCTAACACAACAATGCAGCGCAAGTTGTTTTGGTTTCATGCTGGTGCTCAAGGGCGACATCTGCTGGATCAAAAAATCACATATAAAGCCTTTAAAGACATTATTCGTGAGCATCCATGCTCAGACTGTATATTTTGAGATCCTAATCTGGTAATTTCATTCGCACTAATGTGGGTTCTGTGATATTACCCACTTTCTTTCTGAACTCAGAAACTCCTCTCCTGAAGACACACTTTGCCTTCACATAACAATAAGATCTATACAAACCCCAATCCTTCACCCCTACATCATAAAAACATGTGGGGATGTAGGGGTATTTTGCCCTTATGGGATTTAGTCTTTGCAGTGTTTCTGTACAAACAAATGTATAAAGCTTAAAACCTGAAGAATAAGACCGATTCAAAAGAGTACATGAGAGCTGATGTATTCAGTACATTGTGTTCCTCTCCACTTGTTCTCTGTAGTGCCTGCAGTTTCATACTCTAAATTAGGCGTATCTCTTTGCGCACAGCATAGCAAAACGAGAGGGGGGGAGGGGGGGGGGACTGTATCAGTGACTGAATGATCCCACTGTCCTGCAGCTTAAACAGGAAGCTGGAACACATTTTCTGGATTTATTTTTTCTGGCACGTCAGAATCACTGTCATCAGAGGGAAGAGAAACAAACAATATGTTCCGCACGCTCTGGTTGTGTGGGTGCGTGTGTGTCTGAGTTGGTGCTTTTTGTGCAGGAGATAAGGGAGAAGCTGAAGATACAATAATGAGCTTATCAAAAAAAAAAAAAAAAACAGAAATGACAGATCACTGAAATCTGCATTCTCATAGAGAAACAAGAGAAACATTTTAATATCATATCAAGTAAAGTTTACCATGCTGTGCAGAGGCATGCCGTATGGTTTTGTTTCCTATCAAAACAGAATGTATAATAAGCATCTCATCGGGTGGTATTTTAGCGTAAAATCATTTATTGAAACTTATCATATCATATTATATCGCATCGTTTTACTTCCATACTTGGAACCGTATCTGGACTGGAGATGTCGGCCCCTCTAGTTCCAATCCCAATATCCTACAGACTTAGCTACCGCCGCCCTCATGGCTACGATGATCGTACTGTATTATAAACGATTAGTAAGGAATAAATGTACGTCGTTGTTGATTTCTATTTACGGACCGACGATCATGCTAGCTCGATGCTAACTCATACAGCCTAGCTTGGACCGAAAGTACATAACGTGAGCTGTCGTTTAGCATGTTGCTAACGGCATGCTAACGGTCATACGATCATAATGTAGTGTATTTTTTCAAATGTAATCTTATGGTCATATTGTTATCCCTTATTCATCTTATCTCATTTATTCTTATCTTATACATAGCTGTAATTATTTCCATCTCTGATTTTATTTGGATTGAAGTAACTGTAGGGTCATTTTTCAACCTCAGTGAGCAGACGATTTAAGAACTTACATTCATGTGGACTGACCCCTTGACCTCAGCTCTATAGCTTTCCTTTTTTGGCTTTGGTTGCAGAAGAGGATCCTCCCGCTCTCCCTGCAGAGGTCCGGTGCTCACATGGCTGGAGCAGGCGAACACACAGATGTCCTTAGTGACATCTCCGCCTCTCTCGGACACCCTCCTTCACCCAGCTTAGGTCTCTTAATCCAAGCTTAGCTGTTCTTTCTCTGCCCAACTTCTCTCACACTCTCCACCACCAAATCAGAAACACACATTATGCTGGACTCAACCTGCTGCCAGTTTTGCAGCTGAAGCAACAGCTGTGGAGAGAGGCAGCTGAAAGAAATAAAACAAACACATTTTGGAAATTGAGTTAGGTTGCGTCCAGTTTGGGAAGCAATAAATCAATATGGATTATAGCAGATAAACTGGAATAACATGAGATCAAACAATAATTTGATAAAGTGTCCGACACTAAATCTTATCACCAATTGTTTTTTTTTAGCATCAGCGCTGATATGGACACTGTAGTCTGTTCTTTCTCTAATTGGTCAGGCCTGGAATGTTGCTTCCTTTAACAAACATCTTCCTCTGACTCTAACCCCCCCCCCTGTACACACACATAGAATAGAATAGAATAGAATTACTTCATTGATCCCAAACTGGGAAATTGTGGCGTTACAGCAGCAGGTTATCCAAACACACAAAATGAGCAAAAAACACAATAATTAGCAAATTTAAACACAATATAATATTAAATACAAAGTAAATAAGCACTAAAAATATCAAAACTAAGAATGGGAATATATACAACCAGGATTTAATTTAGCATTATTAGTGTTAAATATGAAAGATTAAATGTAAATGTGTAAAAACAGAGTTGTAAATGGACAGTATTGACATAGGGAGCTGTGTAATCAGTGACATAAGTTAAAGTGCAGGAGTGTAGACATGTTATCAGCAGAAACTATTCAATATAACGGAGAGTAGACAGACAAATGAAGTGAACTTGAGTGCAGGGATAATTTGTAAATTTAACATGTGCAGAACAGATTACAGTAAGGAGAGATATTATCATGATGACGATTCTCTGCTCTCTCACACATGTGAGAACAGCTCACTGGTGAGGCTGTAACCGGCTTTAGGGGGCCGCAGCTTTAAGACCATATGGAGAGTCAGCAGTGAGATAAGGAGCACAAGACGCAGTAACTCCTGGAGGGATAAAACAACTTTCTCTCCTTCTGGACCCTTGTTGTTTACCTGCTTAGTAAATACATGACATTAGAAACAGTATGTAATTCATCTGCTGAATGGCTCCATGAATGGAAATGTTAGTCAAGGTTATCCAACCTTTTTGGTCCAGTTTGAAATGTCTCTTTATTGGATATAGATCAAAATGTTGTGCTTTTGCGCCCCCGAGGAATGAAATCTAATAAATGTCTTGATCCCTTGACTTTACCTCTTGTTCCAACAAAAGATTGACGTATTTGAATTTAAAAGCCTCAGGAATGTTGGTAAAAAGGTAAATTGAAAAGACGCACATTTTTACTGTTAAAGCTTTTTCTGAAGAAAGTGTATAGCTGACTTTTTTTGTTCAACATCTCCTTGTTTCTAAATGACATCTGCCTTGAATCAATGTTGAGGTCGTTTGAGTTTAGATTAAGAAGCAGAAACATTCCCAACTGAAATGGTTTTTATTTATATTGGTCCATGAAAGGTGGCATTGTTATGGTCTATATTATTGTTAGCAGTTAGCATACAAATGCTACTACAGCTTGGTCTTCCTGGGATCAGCCCTATGTTCCCACAGGGTGGGGTTATGGTTAGGGTAACATCGGGCTGTGGGAACATAGGCACGCTCCCCCCTGTCTGATACCTTTAATGCTCACTGTTAGATAAAGAGAGTGATGTATTTTTCATTTTCTGGTTGCTGATGCTCTTTGACATCTCTGGCTGTTCATCACTTCTGTCTTTTCAGTTTTTGCCAGTTGAGACGTCAGGTCGCATTAACGAGTCGGTGAATATACGTCAGACTGCTGCAAACGCTGTTTTACTGACAGATGAAAATGGAATCCTGTGTTTGGAAACTCTTGGCACGGATATAACTTGTTAACAGAAAGAAGATGTGTCGTGAGTATAACTTCCTGTCTAGACTGTCTAGAATTGTATCACACATCTAGTTTTTCTTATGTTCAAAAAGCTGCCTCATGATAGAAAAGTTTGACAAACAAATCTCCAAATAATTAATATTAAAATGTTGAATACATTTTTAGTCTGTGTTCCCAGAGCAGTGACTCTTACTATTGATATAACTATGGTTTATACCTGCATGTATGACGTTAAAATGTGTTTTAATTAATGCATTGGAATAGTCAAACCAAATGTGAGTTATAATATGATATAATAAAATAATATACAGCCATGCTAGCTGTTCAAGGATACTGTTAAAGGCTTAATATGCGATTTTTCACACTTAAATATAGAAATCAAGTATCTCCTCTGAAAATAACTCTGTGAGTCATGACTGTCTACAATGGGTGTAACACCCGAGTCCCACTGTCTGTGATGTTTTCAGAGTTTTCAGAGTCCTATCTTCACTTTGTTTACATCGCCAGGACGGCCGGCTGACTCCTCCCCTCGTGTATAAAAGTTGTTTAATTGATGGACTAGAGAAAAGAAGAATAACATACTGTACTCACTGCTTAACTGTGTTTCTAGATCACGCTCATTTCAGGTAAATTTACATGCAGTGTGAAGATACCAGCATAATAAAGATCGCTAGCATTAGCATGCTAACACAACAATGCAGCGCGAGTTGTTTTGGTTTCATGCTGGTGCTCAAAGGCGACATCTGCTGGATCAAAAAAATCACATATAAAGCCTTTAACTTTGAACCTATGCATAGCTGGTGCAACCCAGTGCTGGGTTATTTAGTGGATTTCATTTAGTCTTCATGCATCACCAGGCACCTTTCATACGACTGAACAGAGCCCTACTTCTGAGGCAGTGTGCAGTTCTTCTCCAAAATTCACACTTCGGTAAACACTTCAACAAAAAAATTACATATAAAGCCTTTAAGTGAAATATCTGTATGCTAATATGTTGTATTCATCATGTACAGTGTTGATTTGTAGTATGTTAGCAAATTAGCACTGAACAAAACAATACAGGCTCAGAGTAATGACATCAGTTTTTTATTTTTACATTTGTAAATTGAGAAATTAGATTTTCACCTGATGCTTCCTCTAGATGAAAAGTAAATGGATTAAAGTTATTACAATGCATTCTGAAGTGAACACAATTGTATGAAATATATATATGTATATTTATATTGAAGGGAGCACAGTGGATGGTAGTGTAAGTAAAAAACAAACCATGAAGTGACAATGACAAAGTTCAGTGTTTTTTAAATCTCTTATGGATAGAAATGTTGGATACTTAAATGGCAATAAAAGACAGAAATTTTGGGTATTTACACAAGATACACACAAAAATGTATCAAGTGTTTTCATGGATGTTGGTTAAATATATTGAGTTTAAAAGTGAAAGAGAAACATGCATGTAAGCACACTTCCTACAGACAAAGAGGCAAAAAAAAAAAAAAAAAGCTGTTAATCATAATCTGTCTGTGTAAGAGCTTGTGCTGTGCTGGCGTCAGAAGCAACTGATGTCACCTCCAAATCCCCCCCCCCCCCCCCCCCCCCTCCCCTCTCCCCCCTCCCCCCTCCCTTCTCCTCCACTAGCATGCCCAGAAGGACTGCATCACCGCTGGGCCTGACAATTGCCTCTACGTCTCCCCGGAGGGCTCCCACTGAGTCCACTAATGACCTCATCCGACGTGCAGGTACACCTCTGTATTTTTGTGATAAGAGGAGATCCTGATGTGTTGTAATCTTATGCAACATATTCGGCATTCCTCAGTTTCTCTACAGTGAATCACAGAGAAAGGACTCACATCATGCAAATAAACTAACACTGCGTGAAATGACAAAGAACAATTCACTCATAAGAATATAAAATGATGAATATGCTTTTGAATAGATGGTGTGACAGCCTGCGTGTTTGTGTGACAATAGCGTACTTCCTCTCTGCAGTGACAAAAAGAACCACACAAAAACCACAAATGGCACAGTACGCACAGCTCGATCACATGCGGTCTTGTACATATATGATAGAGGAAGAACTATTGGGGGAGGTTAGAAGCATCATGGGTGAAAGAAAGATTCCCTATTTGTTCTGTAAATATGTTGATGTAGCTTCATACAAGACAAACAAGAAGAAAGAAGGAGAAATAATCCTCAATATCTCACTCTAAAAGGAAAGGAAAAATACAAATTGAATACAGGGATACTGTAATGAATGTTCATTCATTCATTCAACCTTTATTTATACTCGAAAGATCATTGAGGGGCAACCCTCATTTACAATGACATCGAGTCGTTACAGAAATAATTAGAAAACAGACATTAAATCAAAAAGAAAAACAGGAGACAGATAAAAGAAGACTGCTAATATCAGTCTTCAAAAGGCTAAAATGTATTAAGATAATTAAGCGAGTACAACACTGTAATAAATAAACACACTTATGTAAAGCAGTTACAAACAGAGGTTGGGAGGCTTAAAATCAGGTGCCCAAAAGGTAAAAGTTAATTTCCCTTAAGAAGATGCTGCATGTTGTTCCAAGAGTCCGCTGCAGAATAAGAAAAAGCTGATTTTCCCAGTTTCCGATCTGACTCAAGGAACATTTAACAGTAAACGTCTTGAGGAACGTGTGTGTTAACGCCCAGTCGAGAAGTGGATCAGTTCTGTCAGGTATGAGGGTCATTTTTCTGTGAGAGCTTTATAAATAAAAAGAATGTATAATGCCCTTGAGTGAAGCTACAAACCTCAGTTATTATACGTCAGAGTATTCACTGACTTTACGGTGCCCTGCAGTCGTATAAACTGCTACTGCTGACAGGACTGAATCAATGGTCATTATCAATTTTTATATCACATAGAAAGACAGTGGAGGAGGGATTTTTTTACTCCCAGTGACGTCAAACTTCAATGGAAATAAAATCCAATAAAATGCCATATACTGTTACAAAAGATGTAACACAAAGTCTCTGATATAAGGTGATTGACTGACTAAGTCAGGGTGTAATTATCTGTATTAAAGGCTTTATATGCGGATCCAGCAGATGTCGTCTTTGAGCACCAGCATGAAACCAAAACAACTCGCGCTGCATTGTTGTGTTAGCATGCTAATGCTAGCGATCTTTATTATGCTGGTATCTTCACACTGCATGTAAATTTACCTGAAATGAGCGTGATCTAGAAACACAGTTAAGCAGTGAGTACAGTATGTTATTCTTCTTTTCTCTAGTCCCTCAATTAAACAACTTTTATACAAGAGGGGAGGAGTCAGCCGGCCGTCCTGGCGATGTAAACAAAGTGAAGATAGGACTCTGAAAACATCACAGACAGTGGGACTCGGGTGTTACACCCATTGTAGACAGTCATTACTCACATGAGTTATTTTCAGAGGAGATACTTGATTTCTATATTTAAGTGTGAAAAATAACATTGAAAGACTTTAAATGAATTATATGAAACACAAATCCTTAAGCGGCTAGCAGCATTCAGTCAAACATCTTTGTTTTTCTTTTTTATCCATATTGGTCTAAAAGTTACTAAAAAAGGTTTTCACTGATCCAAAATAATGGTGCCAGTACTGTTCATAACTGAGGTATATACTTTAATGTTGTTTTGATAGCTTGTATAGTTAGCACTAGCTTTGTTACCACAATGACATAAGATTATATTTATCATAAATATAAATACTGACTGTGATTGACTGATTTCTGCTTTACCTGTTTTGACAGAATCAGCATTTTTAGCCATCAATGGATAGATAAATATAAATTGATATTTAATAGATTTAGACAATCAGAAACAGAGTGAGAAATCTACTGTACCAGCCTCATGATTTTCCAGTTTGGAGTGAATTTGTTGATTAATACAAGCAGCCCCTTACTACATTTAGTCACAGCATACAGTTTTGGACAATAAGAAATCCCTATCGTGGTTAAGATTCAAGATTCAAGATTCAAAATGTTTATTGTCATGTGAACAGTAGGAAACATGTTTCCCTGTACAATGACATTCTTTCTTTGCTGTCCACAATGAATGCCAACAATAAAATATTAAAATGAAACATAGCCAAATAATAATAATAAAAACAATAATAATATATACAAATATCCAAAAAACAAGGCAATTTGAAGGCAATAGAGTGCAAATCGAAAATTTGAACTGTGCAAAAAATGAGTGTAATTAAGTCATGAATGATGAATTTTTTATATTTAGCTTTTTTTTCCCCCAAAGCTTGTACAGCTGCTACATTTAATTAGAAATATCTCAGTAAAATCTTTGCAATTGTAAAAGATCTAAAAATCGCTGCTGATATGTTTGAACCTCACTGATGTTTAAATGTTCGGTCTGCAGTGTTTGTAATACTGACAGCTACAGTACAGGTCGGAGGGATGGTGGGGGTGGGAATGGATTTTACAACGGGAGGAAGCTGTACTCCCGGGGGAATGAATTTTACCTTTGACCTAGATAAAGACAGGCAGGAGGGGGAAACACTAGAGAAATGCTGGAGCCTGCAGCAACACTTCTTCTACACATCACTTGATCATTCTGTGGGATTGTTGTGTCACCTTCCAACGTGTTCAGAGACACATAACGTTGGTGATACGGCGCATATCTTTGAGACTTTGAGAAAGATGTATTATGATCATGGATGTGTTTTTCAGTGTGTGATGAAGGTTCAGTTGAATGATGTCATCCAATTACAATCCCCCCGTTTTGCGTCATCTCTCTTTCATCTGTGCGGGGGTTAACTCAGAGCTGCAATATCAAACTTAAGCAAACAATCCTTTGTACTGAAGAAGCATGCAGAGGGATGAATGGGAAGACTGATTGCATCGAGACAAGCTCGCTCACTGAACCTGTTTCCTGGATGATCACTGGATGATGAAGGCAGGTCTATAAGTGGACTGAACTGAACTTGATGAATGTGTTTTCTGGACGGCCTTTCTGCTCTGAGCAAACACACACAGTAGTGAGCCGGGTTTATTGACCCAGGCTGATAAGCTATCGGCGGACATTCCTGTGTAGATGTGTGATCAAGGTCAGCCACAAAGATCGAGACTCGGGGTCGGGCAGCTGGTCATAAATTCACTTTGGATTGACGCATGAAGAATCAGAATCTTGATGACGAGACATTTAAAAGAACCAACAAAAAGGCCTCAATGGGTCAGTCTTAACTTCTTCTTTCTGTGATACACAACAACACATTTCATACGGTGTCATAAAACACCCAGGCAGATATAAAGAGAGCATTCTGTTGCTTGTTTTCTCAATTTGTAACACTGATTGTATATTTACTGAGTGTCAGTGCAAATGGTACAATAAGGACACAACATTGTGTTCTTGTTGTTTTTACACTCTGGTATTGTTCTACAAATCTGTTGTTCTTATGTGTGTTATTTATTTAATGTGCATGCAAACCCATAAAAGAGGAACACAAGATAAACTCTGTCTGACATAAATCACATTTTATGACAAGTGTTCCAGCAATGAAGGAGACACTTGTCGCTTGATGATCTTAAGTCACACAGGAAGCTCCTTCACAGAAATTTGAAACGACCACTTCATAACGTCACATTATACTGGAAAGGATGCAGCTATATTAGAATGTATGCACACATGCAAACACAAAACATCAGAAAAGGATTAATGTATCACTACACGGTTCTGTGTTTCACATGTTGCAGTAAATGAAAGATTTCTAGGAAAAATAACATTTTGGGAAAGCATTATGGACAAAGACACTCAGACTTTCTGCACCCGTCTTTCCCCAAGTCCCGGCGGAAAGGGGGACAAACAATGGACAAATACCTATAAGAGGATCGAGGAAGTCTGTTAAGTAATGAAAGTTATGTGCAATGTAAATTATACTGTGCTTTTCCTAATAATAAAAATTATATATATATATATATATCTCTCTCTCTCTCTCTCTCTCACTTGAGTCTCTGTTTCTATCTACTTTGCTGGCTGTCATCACAGTTTCATACATTCCTGTGTTTTAAATTCTAATTAAATAGCGATAAAGACCAAACATTCACAATATGGCAGAGTTTCACGATACAAAGGGATGGATTTTTTTTTTCACTACAGTTTCATCAAGCAGCTGAATAAATGAAAGAAGAGTACAAAAAACTCAGAGTTTTGTTGAAGTGTTTACCCAAGCGTGAATTTTGGAGAAGAACTGCACACTGCCTCAGAAGTAGGGCTCTGTTCAGTCGTATGAAAGGTGCCTGGTGATGCATGAAGACTAAATGAAATCCACTAAATAACCCATCACCCAGCTACGCATAGGTTCAAAGTTAAGGTAGATTAGTTTGAACGTAATTTCTAATCTAGTACAGAGGTTGCACTCTACTATCATTTAAAGGCTTTATATGTGATTTTTTGATCCAGCAGATGTCGCCCTTGAGCACCAGCATGAAACCAAAACAACTTGCGCTGCATTGTTGTGTTAGCATGCTAATGCTAGCGATGTTTATTATGCTGGTATCTTCACACTGCATGTAAATTTACCTGAAATGAGCGTGATCTAGAAACACAGTTAAGCAGTGAGTACAGTATGTTATTCTTCTTTTCTCTAGTCCCTCAATTAAACAACTTTTATACACGAGGGGAGGAGTCAGCCGGCCGTCCTGGCGATGTAAACAAAGTGAAGATAGGACTCTGAAAACTCTGAAAACATCACAGACAGTGGGACTCGGGTGTTACACCCATTGTAGACAGTCATGACTCACAGAGTTATTTTCAGAGGAGATACTTGATTTCTACATTTAAGTGTGAAAAATCACAAATAAAGACTTTAAGGTGTTGATGTCACTGTTGTTATTTTACTCTCGCTGTAGATTATGGGTGCAGGTTTTTAGTTTTCACCTAATGATAAAGCTTTGTCATTTTGCAGACACACTTTCTCTGCTGCTTGTTGATTGATGGCAGTTATCAGAAGTGATATGTAAGCCTCTTTAGAGACAGCAAGGCATGAGAGGCAACACTAACAAACACTGCATAAGGAAAAATGCTTTTCACTGATGAAGTGAAAACATCATTCCAGAACAATAATCTGTGTGTGTGTGTGTGTGTGTGTGTGTGTGTGTGTGTGTGTGTGTGTGTGTGTGTGTGTGTGTGTGTGTGTGTGTGTGTGTGTGTGTGTGTGTGTTTTGTTGCTCAAATTATTATTAGATCTAGGACAGAAGAGAGCATGGGGCACTTTTAAAAAATGCCCCATGCTCTTCATAATACCTCTGAATGCAGTGTGCTAACAACATAGGCAGTGCTGTGTTTTCTTGTTGTGCTAATGAGAGTTCAAAATCATTAACACTGGCCTAGATCGACCAATTGTTGAAGAAAGGTGTAGGAGGTGAGTATGGAATGTGGGTATATTGAATGTGCCTCCCATGTCATGTTAAATGATTGGCCTGTGAAGTGGAGCATGACTTCACCACAGTCATATCAGTGTGACGCATTTCATCGAGGTTCATTAACATTCTCCTCGTTCCAAAGCCTTTGTCATAACAGAAAACAAATCTGGATTTTGCACGGTGCATGCTGGGACTTCCCCCCCATCCCTCTCCGGAAAAAGAGGGGGAACTTAGTCCGGAGAAATATTTATACTTGGTAATGATTATTATGTTTCTTTTCTTTTACTTCTTTATCACTGAATTTCTTTTTTTCACTCTCTGATGCTGTGATGAAATAATCACAATGGTGAATAAATCATTACGGTTGAGACTGACATCACACAAAAAAACTGTTATGTATTTATATAGTCATTAAAACTTTATCTAAAACTGCACTGGTCCAAACTAAAATAATATTGATTAATATGAATTTCTTCAGCTGTGGTGAAGAAGGAAATCAACATGACATCCTAAAATAAAGGTGAACTACTGTGGTGGTCGATATCTCCCTCTAGTGTCCAGAAATAAAACTACACCAATAAAAACATGCAAAAAGGGTTCTATGTCCTCTAATGCAAAACGTTTCTTTTTCAGTTGTATGATTTATCTGTTTACAAAAAGTTAATCTTAAGTTTAAGGACATAAAACAATAAGAGTCATTTTAACACCAACAATAATGGATACTGTGGTGTTCCATGTTCATCTCTAAATTCTGTCAGGGCAGTTCTTGCCTGTGTTTGTACATTTTATGTTGAATACTTCCCTCTTGTGGAAAAGCAGAAACACTACATGTAAAATCCATGTAGCTATCTCACAGGGGACAAGTTTAAACTCTTGATTCATAACATGCACCCCCTTTACTTTTTTAACTTCCCTTAACGAAGTACATGTAAGGCACTTTAATGTCAGATATCTTTCTAAATAGTTCACATTTACCAAATTTCTTTCCAGCTAAGAACTCCTGAATTTAGGAGAGAGGAGGATACTACCCCTGGGGATAATTTTCCCCCATGTGGAGGGTTAGTCTCTTTTGGTGTAAGTACGACCTGCAGGTATCAGTCACACTGTTTCTTGGTGAGGACTGGATGGGTCCTGGTCTGGGAGAAATAATGCCTGCGGGGTAGAGCATATCCTCCGCTCACATCCGGATAGATAAGTGCAGAACTTTGCAATGAAGTAAAAATAATAATAATAATAATAATGATACATTTTATTTAAAGGCGCATTTCAAAACTCTTAAGGTCACCTTTCAGAGCAGAGATAAAAACAACAAAGTAACAACACAGCGATAAAATTAACATTAAAAACATAAAAAACACAAATGTACAGGATGTAAAGGAGTTATGAGACCGGATGGGGAATGATCAGACTGAATATGGCAGTTTAAAAAGATGTGTTTTGAGATGAGATTTGAAAATGGAGAGAGAGTCGATGTTACGGCTTTGTGGTGGGAAGGAGTTCCAAATGACCGTACACAGTTTTCTGTCGTACATATAACCTAACATTCGATAAGTGAGGGTCAATGTCCATAACTGACCAAGATGTGACTTGCTCTTGATGCAAAGGTAATTGGGTTTCCCCTGATGGCATGACCTGTGATACTGCGGCCCCCTGCACCATATGGTGATGTATCACATGCCAGCTGAATTGGTAAAATGGGGTCAAAATAGGTGAGAGCCTCAGATTGAGAGAGAGCAGTCTTTACCTTTTATGAACGTTGTCTCATGCCACTTCCATGTCTACGTTTGGTTTAGAAGCTCGTGAAGCAGCTTAATCTTATTGGCCAGATTCAGAACGATCCTTGTAGTAAACTTTTGATGGTGACTTCTGGAGTCCACTACTCTGTGAACGTACTACTTCAATCATTGCCAGTGTGGTGTCTATAGGTTCTTTAAATGTGACTGCTCATCTGGTCCTGTGATAAGCAGGATATATCCAAATAGCACTGGAACCAAGGTAGCTCAAATCTGCTCCATCGCTCTTTTGGAAAGCGCTGGAGCAGAGGTTATCGCTAAAGGGAGTGTCTTGTACCTGTTTGTTATTCTTTTGGTCAACATGTTCCTGGGACTCTGAATCAACATGCATTTGGAGATATGCCTGACACAATTGCATTTCATTTCATTTATTTATTTAAAGGACAGTGCACATTATTCAACATTTCTGTAAATGTGCCAGTGTTAGCCAGCAGGCTAATTTTCAACTGTAGTCCTTTGGCAAGATGTTAAGCTAGGCACAGGGTGGCTGACAAATAAAAACATGTTAAAGAATACACACAGCAACAGATAACAACAGTATAACATGATGCCAATATACTGGCTCCATTAAAACATATAACCATACAACCATTCATACAAACCACCATGGGTTAGACAGCACAGCTACCACAATACATAACAACAGACAAACATGCACTCAGATTAAATACATCACAGGTGTTCACATTTTTGATTGCTTAAAAGCCAGTCGTTAAGACGGTGGGTGAATGTATGGTGGGAGGTGCATTTTCTAATCTCCACTGGCAATTGGTTCCATAATTTAGAGGCTCTCACAGAGAAATTCTATTTTACTAAACTGCTGTCCTCCAGCCAAACCTGAGAAGAGGTCATCCATGGGTGTGGATAATATGTTGCGTTCAAGACGGGGTTCACAGTGAACCCCTTAAAAGTCACCACAGAATCTTGGAGTATCCTATTCACTTGCGCTCACTGGTTCCAAAACTCCACTTTTCACTAATCCGTTCTATTCTGCCTCCTGCTTTGGTTTGACGTCATAGGGAACAGGTGTGGCCTGCACTTTGTTGTGCTTCCTGGTTTTCCTGTCAGTTTAACAGTGATGTTCTTCTTGCTGCTGAGGTCTCCATCACAAACCTTTGGAGAGCTTTCTCAAAATCTCCATCATTAACCACAACTTTAGCTTATAGCCTACTAACTTTTGTGGAAGGTGATAAAGATGCTGATGTATAAACGTAAAGCCTACAAAACAAGAATGAGATTTTTTTTTTTTTTAAGAAGATAGGCCTACATAAGAAAAGCAATGAGAGAGTTAAATTGTATTTTATGTTGTTCAAATATTAAAAGTGATGTATAACATTTTTTATTACTAACATAAACTTTGTGCTTTGTCATGTAGCCTATAAAAGGCAGAGTAGGCTATATGGAGATATTCGGAAATAATTAGCACAGTGGTGTAGTGCAGCCTTTCCCAAACTTAAGACTGCAGCGGCCCGCTTTGAAATACAAAATTACTCCGGGGCCCATTATACATTTTTTGTTTTTAAGACTACAGCTATAACTTTCAGTAAGGGTAAATTATTGGATATATTCCCATTCTTAGTTTTGATATTTTTAGTGCTCATTTACTTTGTATTTAATATTATATTGTGTTTAGATTTGCTAATATTGTGTTTCTTGCTCATATTGTGTGTTTGGATAACCTGCTGCTGTAACGCCACAATTTCCCAGTTTGGGATCAAAAAAGTAATTCTATTCTATTCTGTTCTATTCTATTTTACAACATGATATTATGGCAAGAAAACGTTTACTAAACATTATGTCCATGAATAGTCATGACACGCCTTGCTAATCACTTAAAGGGTTGACTCATGGTAAATCATTAATATTGTGATATTTATTTTATTTGTAAAATTGGTGGAGGGCTTTTCGCGGCCCACCTGCAGTACCCACACGGCCCACCAGGGGGCCGCGGCCCACACTTTGGGAAGCACTGGTGTAGTGAACGAGAAAACGGTATTGGGTGCTTCCTGCAGGAGTTGGCTATCTCCAGAAGACGGCAGTAATGAAACACAAAAGTCGCTCAACGTCTATGTGGAAGAATATCAAAAGTGAGGAATGTGTGATCCAGTCCAGGATTTACAGCCTGCTCGATCCAGTCCAGGGTTTACAGCCTGCTCGATCCAGTCCAGGGTTTACAGCCTGCTCGATCCAGTCCAGGGTTTACAGCCTGCTCGATCCAGTCCAGGGTTTACAGCCTGCTCGATCCAGTCCAGGGTTTACAGCCTGCTCGATCCAGTCCAGGGTTTACAGCCTGCTCGGCGTTTCTCTACGCTGTCTCCTTTGTGTTGTCAGGCAGAAAGACACACCATTCAGGGTGGCGTGTGTCCTGATTTACAGGCACCCCCCGTCGGCGACAGGATTAAAACTTGCCCTATTGTTTTTTTTTTTTTTTAAAGCAGTACGGTGTCATCCATCATTTTTCTGCGGTTTCCAAAAATGTCGGTCGGAGTGGAGTCCGGATTCTCGAGCGAGGAGGTTTTAAACAGCCGCTTCCCTCTCCATCGCGCCTGCAGAGATGGAGATGTCGGCGCCTTGTGCTCCCTCCTTCAGTGCACCTCAAACCCGGCTGACCTCACCGTGGAGGACACCTTCTACGGCTGGACGCCCATACACTGGGCCGCTCATTTCGGGAAGGTATAGCCGACTCGCTTGGGTGTCTTTGTGTCGACGACCACAGGCCTCTAATAATTAACATGTTTGGGTTGGAAGTATAGAGCGCCAAAAGGAGCCTCGATCGTCTCGGCCATTTCCTGATGTTTGCTTTTTAACGGTTAGTCTGTGATACTAACACGCAGCCATCATTAACTGGAGGCAGCCAAACGTGAAACTCGGAGCTTCTTTGTCAATGACGTATATTTTTATTAAGGCAACCAGCGTACTGCGTTTTATGGAAGCCCATTTCCGCCAGTTAAAAAAATAAAAATGATAAAGTCATAATAATGAGATAAAAAGTCATAATAATGAGATAATAAAGTTGAAATAATGAGACTTTATTATTTATAAATTATGTATAAAATTATTTATTTATTATTATTTTCGTTTTTATTTGTATTTACCGGCGGAAATGGGCTTCCTTAGAGTTTTTGTATAACTAAGAAGGGATTGTAAATCTAAGCTATCTTTGAGCGGGAACCATAAAAAGCAACGTTACCATGGAAACGCGGATAAGAACCAAACCAAGCTAGCTTGTTTTACTTTTTATATTTATACTACTAGCTTACTAAAACGAATGAAAACTAAACCGATATGAGCAAACAATATGCTAAACACCTTTTACAATAGTCTGTTAAGTGATGTGTTATCTCTTTCAAAAGCTTTCGGGTTATTTTTAAAACGTGAATGCAACTTCTTAGTCGACCTCTAAGTTAATAATAATAATAATAATAATAACTTTATTTCTATAGCACCTTTTAAAAACACAGGTTTACAAAGTGCTTTGACAAACAGCAAAAACAAGAACAAACTAAAGCAAACACAGAAGAACATAAACAACAACAAGAACAGAACAAATGCAAAATACTCAAAATAATTAAATACAATTCAACAGAAAAGAATCCAAAGTGCACGATACACAACAGACATATAGAACCCGACCATCACAAGAACCATCACAAGAACCATCACAAGAACCATCATAAGAACCATCATAAGAACCATCACAAGAACCCAGGCAACACAAGAACCATCATAAGAACCATCATAAGAACCATCATAAGAACCATCACAAGAACCATCACAAGAACCCAGGCAACACAAGAACCATCATAAGAACCATCATAAGAACCATCATAAGAACCATCATAAGAACCATCACTAGAACCATCACAAGAACCATCACTAGAACAATCACTAGAACCATCATTAGAACCCAGGCAACACAAGAACCCAACAACACGATCTGAGACCAAGAGGAACCAAAGATTTAAAAAGATGTAAGAAACTAAAAGAGCTAAAAGCAAATCAAAAGAGAACAGCAATAAGAAGGTAAGAGCAGAAAAAGAAATAGAAAATTTCTCGTAATGACTGGTTTCCAACGAACCGAGCCGCCTTCTTCCTAACGAACATTACTTGAAATGTTTTTAATGAGGTCTGGATGTGAGCCAAGCAAGAGCCATTAGTCTCAGACATTGAAGCCAGGCCAAACTGTAGTGTTGAGTTTCCTCCCTCCTCTTACCACTGTAGGCCTACTACACTTGTCTCTACCTGCCCAGTGTGTTTTTTGTTTTTTTTTAAAGATATGAATGAATCACTGCACATTCCTCGACAATCAGCCTGACCTAAATATACCTAATGCATTGCTCTTGTCTTCACAGTTGGAGTGTGTAATGCGTCTGGTTCAGGTGGGCTGTGGTGTGAATGTGATGACCTCCAGGTTTGCACAGACGCCCACTCATATTGCTGCTTTTGGGGGCCACCCTGAGTGCTTGTTATGGCTACTCCAAGCCGGTGCTGAAATTAACAGACAGGTAAGCTTAAATCGAGTCGTTCAGTCTTACCACTTTTTCTAAATAATACTTAACTCGTCCAGCGAGTTTACAGGAATTTTCCTTGTTGACATTTCCTGGAGATATATGTGCAAACATGATCCAGTGTACATACGAGAAGGAAATCATCTCATTACAAAGAGACTGTGGAGACGACAGCTTAAAGTGACTAAACATGTTACAATAAATCATTAAACTTCTTTTATGTAGAAAAAAAAAATCTCCCTGTTATACAGACAGAGGTACAACAGCATGATTTAAGAGTAAAGTAGTGAAGAGGCTGAGCTCCGACTTATCCCATCAGGAAGGATCACCTTAAAGTGGGGTCACGACCCTCTCAGCGTACTGTTCCTACTCATCTGTCTGGCACATTTGGATTATGTTTGTCACATTTTACAGATACTTCCCTTGCTCTTCCCTTGACCATTTGTGTTTCACTCCTAAAGTCTTATCCTCTGCATGAATTTTCATACACTCACTGATGCAGCCGGCTCTATTTTATGCTCTGCTGCACTACTGAGAGAATTCAGATTAGTAGGTCACGGTGACATAACATCTTGACGTCATAACAAAACACATTTCTAACAATTGCGGCTTTGAATTTCTTCACATATGCTAAAATAAATAATTGAGGAAATTCTTGGATTTGGAACTAAACCTGTCTTGGGTTGCTGAGCATTTTTTTGAGTTTGGCAGTGTGGTTAGAGGAAGACTTCTGATGATTTTCCTCCCCAACTCTTTCCACCTGTACTCACGACTAATGCACAGCTGTAACTGTGTGTGGGTGAAAAGTTCAGACTCTCCCCTGTGGAGTCACAACCAATTATCACAAGCTGCAGAAGGAGGTGGTTATGTGATTAAAAACCCTTTATTCATACAATTAAAATATCTGAACCAGTGTGTTTGTGTGTAAAGCCTGGCTCACTCTGCAGGATCATCGGGCCGATTTGAGCTCTGATTCTTCCTTCCCGACAATCTCAGGGTCTCTCCCGACTCGAGGCTGCTCGGACCCGATTCTCTGTTCAGATTATCTCGTAGTGATAAGATCCAATCTTAGCGTTTCCCTGATCTGTCCGGCGATTGTCGGGGACGCCCCGATTTATTTCAAACATGTGGGATATTTAGAATTTAAAATCTGAAAGGGTCCGGCAGAAGTTGTGGGTGACTACAATATAATCACGAGAGACAAGGGAGAGACAACTTTTCTGTATCCTACAACAACTTCCACTTCCTTCTCTTTCACCAAACGTCATCCTTTATTTTTTTCAAATGAAACTTTATTAACAATTGTCAACGCTCCGTCCCAGTTTCACTCGTACAGTGTGAGCACGTCAATCTCAAGGTCTGGCCGGGCGTCGTAAACGATTCAGTCGTACAGTGTGAGCTGAGTTGCCACCCTGACTTTTATAGACTCTGGGAAGAATCGCACAGTGTGAGCCAGGCTTAACCCCTCTCTCCTATCCTCACTCAGGACTATGTGGGCGAGACGCCCATCCACAAGGCTGCTCGTGCGGGCAGTCTGGAGTGCATCAACGCTCTCTTGATTCAGGGAGCGAAAGCTGAGTAAGTCCTGTGATCAGATCTGTGACTTCATTGCTTTTCCCTTATACTATTCCACATCTCAGTTATACCTTTGCAAGGGATCACCACCAAACTCATGTGAGAGCAGTGGAGACTTTTTTTTAGTGAGGTTTCTGGAGTGTTGTGAAAAATAGATTTGAAGATCTGCAAATTGACTCAACAGATATGAAAATTTAATTAACGATATACTAAAGTGTTTTAATTATAAAAGTCTATAATTGGGTTGTCCTGGACATAGCCAGCAGAAGGAAGCTGCTCTATTAAATGGTAAACTTACACATAATCACCCAGGCTGTTTACCACATTCTCCTCAGTGCTGGACTTATTGTTAGGATTTGAGCCTAGATGATTAGGGTGCAGAGTATTAAAAAAAAACTACTCTTAAACACCACCGCTTAAGTAAATTCAGTTCTGGTGGTTCAGTTGTGCCTCACAAAATTGTATGAAAAATTAATATATTTTCTGTCAGGGGCTTTTAATTTGTCGCTGATGTGAAGTTCATTAAATTACTAGAATTTTGAATTAAGGGTTGATTCTAGTAGACTTGAAAGTTTAGCGTTAGATTACGAAACATGTTGATGAATTAACACATGATGTATTATGAGGCTTAAAATAGTTGGATCAAGAAATGACTGCACAAATAATAATATCAAATAAATAAATACTTTATTTTCTTGGTGGTGCTCCCTTGAAAATGTGTTTATAAATTTTGATAATCCCTGAAAATTGTTGTTTATTATTGCAACAATTTGCATTGAGTTGCCCTCTGAGTGTAATAAGACAAGCAAAGACATATTGGCTTCACAAAGAAAGAGTTATAATAAACATGTTTCTTCACATTCAGCCAACATGTAATATATTTGATTTAAGAAACAGCCACATTTTAATAAAAGTAAAAAAATGAATACAAAATGGTTTTCTTTAAAAAAAATAGAGTAACAGCTTTCTACATCCAGTTATTACACAGACAAGAGGACAACTGAATGTAAAAGTTGTTCAACTGTTCTTAGCTCAGTAGGACATAATGCATGATCTCTGTTAAGTCTAGAGTGTGCTTTTTCTTTGTTAACATTTGTTTTGATTAGTGTGCCGTACTTATACAGTTGACAAGATGACCAAATGCACATCGTCTATTTAAGAAGTCGTGTTAATGTCAGCATGAAAAGGCTACCGTTCTGTTGCATTCAGTGAAAATGCATAGACCGCTAATAATTAGATTATTAATAATTGAAAATAATTAGCAGGATCAGATTTGTTTTTTAGGAGGGGGTTATTTTGGCTGCCTTTTAATTTAATTAGAACTGACATTCATTATGAAAAAAGTTCCTCTAGAGGAGAGAAGGCCAAGAGGTCAGGCCACCTACTGTAGTTTTCTGATCGTATTTAAAGAAGTCAGTGTATAAATAATCTGCCTCACTGGTCGTGTGCAGCCACACCCTTTACGTTGACAGTTGCCTTTGTGCTTTTTGCGTTTGTGGAATTCATTTTGTTATTGTTGCTGCACCTGAAACATGAACAAAGAGACACCACCAGTCTTTCCTGTTTCTTAATTTAGATCCATTTAGGAAAATGAAACAATTACAAATGAATGTGCTACTCTCTCTTTGCCTTTCATGTCGGAACAGATCCGCTGGTATTTTCCTACTAAAGGTCATGCCTGTCAATCAACTGGATTACCTCAGCACTCACGCTGTTACTCCTGCTAGTTCATCAGGCGGTTTGAGAAACATGTGCATGTCAGTTTATATTTAAAGCAGAAGTTATTTTTTTAATTTGTAAATTTGATTGCATTCAAACAAACAATAAAGTTAAGAAAAACAAACAAACATAAAATCTAAAATTTTGATTGAAAAGGAGCAGAAAGAAGACTAATCTTATAATATCTGCCCCTCTTTGACAAAGCATTAATTAAAACAAAACAAAACACTTAATTCAAAAGAAAATTAAAATAAAATGGCTGCAGGAAAACACAGCCACCCTAAAGTAGAAGATACACTTTTCTATCAAGATAACTTTAAACATGGAAGAATATTTCAGATAAAGATCCAACATGTTTTTCTTTCTTAGATGAACTTTCATTGTTTCCAACAATCTGTACGCCTTTTTTAAATAAATATATATATAATTGATGTTTTGAAACCCAAAACAACTGGGGTGTTTGAAGATGCACAGTTTATTATGATATGTTAAATTAACCACAAGAAGAGTAAAACAGAGATTTTACAACAACATTTGTCCTTCTATATTACTATATAAAACTGTTTGTTGGAAGTGAGGGCCTTTGAGTTTGAATTTGAATAAATTTAAGTCTCCAGTTACATTTTGTTTAGCCTAATACAAAGGCTAACTGTCTCTTTAGAACGAATGTTAAATTATAAAATGATTTTTTTTTGTTTATTGAATGGCCAAATTGACATAAATCATGTCTGAAATCAATTAAATTCAAATCATTTTTAGATTTGTTGTATTGGGGTCATCCCTGCAGCAGAGATGTTTCCATTTTGTTAATCAGATAATTAGTTTTTTAAAGATTTTAAACAAAGTTCAAACAAATCAATGCATCAGAAAGCTCCGGTTGATTTGCTGTTTCAATAAAAAACAGTCCAGTTTAAGGCTGAATATGTTATGTTACGTCTTGAAATGTGCATTTGGTCATCGGCTGATGAGGAATGTTTATGATGAAATTGTTGTTTAACTTTTTCCCCCTTCAGATCACAGATATTTCATTTAGTTTAGTTTATTAACAAGATGTTTTGTTTAACTTATGACCCATTGAAGTAAGGGGGGATAACCGGGAGGGAAACTAAGGCACGTAATGTGGGAATGAGGCTCATGACAAAATAACTAAAGACTTCTAAAGTATTCTGCTGTGTGAATATCTGCACCGATAAACTCAAACAGGATCAATTGTACTGTCTCATTGAGACTAAGAAGATGAAGAAGAGCAGATTAGCCACAGCCAAATCATGCAAAATGTATAAATACAAAACACACAAGAGACAAAAAAGAAACCGACACATTGAATGAGAATAAAAGATAATAAAAGTGTTTGGAGGTATAATAGTGTCCCATTCATTAATGTGATATTTGTATTGTACATTATAATTTCAAATGAAGCAATTTAAAGTGAAATTGTCAATCATAATCATCATTACAGGTCAAATTATTATCTGCAGTTATTTTATTGCAAAAGCATAAGTCCAAGATAAACACAGAAGATTAAGTGACTATCTAAAAACATCCCTTTTCAGCTTTAATCAAGTGTTGAACTGAAACAATGTTTTCTCTAAGTATGATCAATACACACAGTAACATCCAGATGTTTAATATGTTACAATAAATGTAAGAAAAGTTGGCCAGTTAAATTTCCATTTATCTTGTTTTATGTGTATTCAGTCCTCCATTCCAGGTCCAAGCTTGGGTTAAATTTTATAAATAGACTTTTCCTGATAACATATCGTTTCAATGGGAAACTTCATTATCTGAGTCCTCTCTTTGAGTTCTCTTTTTCTGTGCTGATCACAAGTGTATGGAGGTTTTCTTTTTATACTTGAAGACATCTTTAACCTCCCGCTGTCAGACATCTAAGAAGAACCTCAACGCTTCCATCCACAACAAAATCCAGAGCACTTTGGACTGTCTGCAGTAAAACTAGCTGCATGTAACCACAATAAGGTACAAAATAATCATTTGTGCTATACCTGCCTGTCAAGTGAGTGACTACAAGACAAAATGCACTTTGGCTGATCCAATGACAAACATGAAAATAAACTAAAGTCCCAATGAAGTGTTAACATTTATAATTCTAGACCTCTAAAGACATTTATCTCGTCTTTTTAATGGACCCGGCAAAGCCAATCAAAAGTCAGGCATCGACTATAAACCTCATTTTTTCTACCTATGATCACTGCATAAAATAATGTGACACAAAAGGCCTCAAAATCTCATCTCCAGCAGTGACACTCATTAATGTTTTGCTTCATACAAAACCAGATAAACCATCCTATTAGTGTGAAATTAACTTTTCCTCTACAATATTTGAATCCCTGACATGGAAACATTCGTTCTCCTCTTCATCCTGATGACTCATTCATTGAAGATTCTTGACATAAAGGGCCTTTGTCTCCTGAATCGGACGCTCTGCTTTACACTTTTGCCACCTCCATATCTTCCTTCTACTTCAACTGGAAAGAAATAACAAGTCTGCCACTTCCTGTTCCACTTTTCCCTGGCGTTGTGGTTATTTCTGCTTATAACGAAGAAGAAGAAGAAGCATTAACAGGGAGGGGAAACAACACTAAGTGGATCCATCTCTGATTCATTAGACAGGACAACAATACAGAGAGCTCTCTCACTGATTCAGCACACTCAACAAACCGCATGGCTGCAAGAGAAAGCTGACTGTGGTCGAGGACGCCACAGATGATGAATGATCACCCAGCAGCATCTTAAGGCTGAACAGTGGGTGTGGCAGGACCGTGATGCAGCTGATCTGTTGGAAAGCTTTCACCCTCCCTGTAGCAGAAGAATAAATGAGAGCATCAGGAACTTGAAGATTTTAAACTACTAGTGGTATCAAGGTTGGATACATTTCTCCCTTCTCCCCATGGTGCAACGTCCTGAGTCCTTCACACTGATATGCCTTTTTTTTATGTTTACATTTTCCAACACAAGATTATTTTAGCTTGCAAAATGCTTGTTTGCACAGTAGAGCCATGTTTCCAGAAGATGGGATATCTTATCTTTGTTCCACTAGAAAACAACGGAAACTTTCCTCTGGGACAGCAAGTACCACTCCTGAGCCGCTCTTTCCCAGCTTTGAAAAAAAAAAAAAAACCTTGACTCATTCGCCTTCCACATCTTATCGTCACGCTGATTTTAGAAGTCTTAAATCAGTGTTCACTGTCTCGTATCTAAATCCAATGTTAAAACATTAAATATACTTTCAATAAAGGACATTTTCCTTAAATAAACTAATAAATATGTAAAGATGATGAATTCAACAAAACAGAGAAATACATACGTTCTTGAAAAAGTCTAAATGATGCTGATCTGTGGTGCCGACTCTAAATATAAACTCTATGGCCGAAAACAATCTTGGATTAATAAAAACAACATGTTCTCATTTCTATGGATGACAATGGTTTGTATGGTTTGTCATGAGCCTCAAAGAGTAAGGGTGGTCCATTAGCGAGCTAGCAGCAGGTAGGAGAGGTTTAGAGGCTGCCGGTGACGAGAGCAGAGCAGACTGAGTGGGATGTGTTAGATTAGCATAGCATCATGTACTGTACTGTTTTTATGCTAACTATCATCCTGTTGCAATGGTTATTCACTGTCATTTCACTGTTAAAAAAAAAAATCTCATACTTCTGACACAGAAATGTTTTTCTTTTGTATGTCACAGTATTAACCCTATATACAATATCATAGCCTGTTTTTGACATTTAATCTTTGTCACCTTTTTCTTTATGAAAGTGACAATAAGTGACAAAAAAAAAAAAACGTTTTCTATACTGTTAACAGAACCAGAACCATACGTCTTAATGTTTTGCAGCCAATGAATTGGAAATGACTTGGTTTTTTCAAGTAATCCTAGAAAGGGGGAGAATAGACACTGCTGAGTCTGCCCCGTTCCCTGGGATAGCCGCACTGTTGTGGCATTGAGTGTTCTCACTATCGCTTCCTATCTACACACTGGCAAACTGTTGAGGTATTTCTTGCGGTGATTGGTTTTAATGCTAGGTTTTTTTATGACTCAAAACTAAAGTTTTAGACCTGCATGCTTTGCTTATTATCCATAATTGTTCCTGTATCTAGTCTTTTTGTTACATTTTTTATTTTTATGATTTTGTTTTTTTTATTTTGTCAACTAACCATAGGAGCCCTTAATATGGACAGGTTTAATCACGTGAGTCCCATGTCAACATGTAGCATGATCATAGGCTGCCTCAGGAAGGTTAGACCATAGTTAGAGAAGATTCATATTGTGTGCTTAGGACGGAAAAGCAAAGCATACCAGGCATTTACAAAGAATTAACGCTTCCTTTTAAAACCTCCCCACATCACCGGGTTCAATTATACACTTAAAAAAAAAACTCTGTTTGGCTCATTGCTCTCTGTAGATGTCAGGTCTCACTGAAGGAATACAGTTATTAGGATATTATATTATATATTATTATATATTGTAAAGGAATATTAGATTTTCATTTATGAAGGAGTCTTCAAATTTAAGATGGAAGAAGAAGAAATAATAATAGAGGTTTAAGATGCAGAACAGGATAACGATTGAGAAAATCCTGGATTATTTACACACATGGGTAATTAATAATTGTTTTCTCACTTCACTTGATTTGAGGAGAATTGGACTGCAGCCGTCACACATTTGAAATGTCCATACATTCAGCACTTGTCATATTTGAGAACTTATAGCAGATCTTTGAAGGTATCCTAAGAAGTTTCATCATATCTGCTTTTTTTTTTTAGTTCTACTGCACTTTCTACTTTAAACCTTTAAGAAATTGAGATTTGTGCAAAAGCTTTGAATGAATAAAGATCTTCAGTGTAGAGCAGATAAGCTGTTTTGAGTGTAGAAGTTCTGAGAGGACACCTTAGTTTGTGGCCTTGATGGGTTTTCTTCTGGACCTACATGTGTTCTGAATCTGACCTCAGAGGTCAAGGACATAAACCTTGATTTTATTTCCCGCATAACAGGAGCTTTCTTTAGCATTTCGCAGGGAAATTATTACAATAGATGTATCCAGTTGTTGCTTAAACTATTAAAAAAACAAAAAAAACAACAACACAATAAGTCCTTAAAATGCAATTTTAGTCACTGATTCTCATGGATCTATTTCTGTCTGAGAGAAACTCTATGCAGGTTTTTAGAGAGCAAAGCTGTTGAGTTGACTGAGGTGTAAAGTTGCCTTTATTGTGTTATCATATGTCATCTGTATTCCTTGCAGTGAGTCCAAACCATTTACTTTTATTTTTCCACAATAAAGTAGTCTCTTGAAAAGAATCTTTTTGGAAGCGTTAATTTTTGAAGGGGATGGGGTAATGTTCAACAAGTTATTGTGTGATTTTTTACTTTTCAATCTCTTTATGAAATGTTTATCATGTGCACTATTTCTTTCAAATGTTTCTTTTGCTTTTGTTTAGATGTTACACATATGAAGATAAAGAACATTTTTTTGTTAAAGGAAATGAATGACCAAACAGCAGCAGTGTACTTTGAAAGCCTTATTGTGTGGAAGTCAATGTCACTTAAAATAGAGCCAAATGAAATAGAATATAACTGTGTTTTTCCATACAAGCAGTCTTAACAGTAAGCCGTTGTTACCTCTGAAAGTGAGCATTAGAATAATCTAGGTATTTCCTAAACTGGCCTGCAGATGGTGACACAGTCTTTTTATTCTCATTATGTACAGGCTCTTGGATCTGAGCCAGAGTCCCACTTCTCTGACAAAGACATAGCTGTTTCCTCGCAGAACTCATTTTACTGAGAGATGACATTTAGACACAGAACAAGGGAAGCATTGTTTACTTATCAGCCAATAGAGACGAGAGAAATTCTCATCATTAAGCTGAAAGGCCTCTATTGGTTAGGAGGAGACGGGCAGGAAATAAACTGTGTCATAACCATAGACTGTAATTAATGGCATATTTATTCACTGAAAACTGTAGCAACAACACTCAGATAAAACTGAACTCTTTATTTACTCTCTCTATTCTCTATAAACTTTGATAAGACTAGTTATTAATCAATGCTTTTTTAATGATATTACTTCCACACAAAAGTGCTGCATACAAGTCTGATAATAGAAAAGCAGAGAAGCACTGTTCGCTCATTCATTTCAACACTCCAAAAATCTCCTTATTCCTGCTACTACTGGACATGATTAACACAACTGTATGTGATCAAAACCCTGTTTAATGATTTATGAATGATCACCTTCCCATGGATTACCCTTTTCTCTTATTCACCATTCCCTCATCCATCTTTCTTGAACCAACTGAAGACTAGTTCCTCAAATCTTTACCAACCCAAAGAGAAGATGAGTGGAATTCTAACAATCAAAGGTCTTGAGTGATTCTTCCTCGTAACCAGCGATTCTGCGGAGTTTCCCCAGAAGATGCAACGATGTTCAATCCTGGTCTTTAACATTAAGGACTTCTGATCTATTACTTGTCTATGAAGAATTCTACTACTTTCATTTTAGTTTTCCACTTTACGCACACACCCATATACAGAGAATACTCATGCATATATCTATATATCTATATATATATATACACCACTTCAAGTTTGCTTTTTGCAGCTCGTATTTGAGACCGGTCACATCCTCAGATGGAATCTGGATGTGGAAATGCAGAAATCTTGCTTCACTTTTGGAAATGTTGGATGACGCCTGCCTTAAATCCAAACCCTTCTTGGATGTCACATTTGCCTCCGCACACACAAGACAACTCTTCAAATCAAACATTGAAACTTCTCCTTCAGATTCAGATTCAGTGCCTCTTTTCATTGAACTATCTTCTTAATCTTCCTTGTCCAGTTTTTTCAGATCATTTCAGGTCCGTGTTACTGGGTCTTGTGTTGTCTTAATCATGTCCTTTTAATAGCAGATGTTTCAGAAACGATTTGGAAACTTGTCAAATTGAATTTGTATGAAAGATGAAATTGATCCGAAAAGGATCAGTCGTCATCTCTCATGAAGATGACGAAGAGGATGTGAGAGGGTAGAACAGGGCAGGCTGTTTTCTATACATCTATCTGTATCTGTCTGTCTGTGTGAACACTTCTTGAGTCTGTATGTGTGTGCGTGTGTGTGTGTGTGCTTGTGTTTACGTACGTTTGGAGCGTGTCCTATGTTGTTTGTTGTTTATTTGTGTGCACCAAACGTCCAGTGAGTGTCTCTAACACTCCTCTTTTCTGTTGTGCAGTATGAGGAATGCCAGTGGGCTGACCGCTGCCGACCTGGCCCACGCCCAGGGGTTCCAGGAGTGCGCCAGGATTCTCTCCAATGCCCAGAACTTCCAACAAAACATGGCTCAGTCCCATACGGGGGCCTTTCTGAATGGCATGACCCAGAACAGGGGCCACACTCACCCCAACATCCAGGGTCGCAGCTTCTTAAATGGCACTCCCAACAGAAAGAGGTCTTTTGATGACATGGAAGCCAACCCAGTGAAGAAGGCTCGACCTAATGGTAGGTACCCACTTCAACTTTATTATCATTTTCAAAGTAAACGTTTTGAATGTTTCTTTAATAGGAAAAGATATTACTGTACTCCAGCTTGAACAGTTGCTCTTTACTTAAGCTAATGCAACTGCAGACATGCTAGACCAAAAAAAAGGATCCTGGCTGATGAAGACAAAAACTGTTTTTTAGCTGTGACACGGTTGCACAGGGTTTGTTCTGTGTGGGTGTTTGAATTTGTTTTAAGAATAAGAGAGATGTTAAATGTACCTTCAGGCTCCCTCATGTGGAAAAGTCCGTCCTCAGAGCATACACCCAACCTCACACAACTTATTTGTTGTAATAATAATAATAACTTTATTTCTATAGCACCTTTTAAAAACACAGGTTTACAAAGTGCTTTGACAAACAGCAAAAACAAGAACAAACTAAAGCAAACACAGAAGAACAGAAACAACAACAAGAACATAACAAATACTAAATACTAAAAATAATTAAATACAATTCAACAGAAAAGAACCCAAAGTGCACGATACCCAACAGACATATAGAACCAGACCATCACAAGAACCATCACAAGAACCATCATAAGAACCATCACTAGAACCATGATAAGAACCATCACAAGAACCATCACAAGAACCATCATAAGAACCATCATAAGAACCATCACAAGAACATAATAAGAACCCAGGCAACACAAGAACCCAACAACACGAGCTGAGACCAAGAGGACGAAAGATTTAAAAAGATGTAAGAAACTAAAAGAGCTAAAAGCAAATCAAAAAGAAACACACTAACACCGTAACACTAAATATTTTCAGCTTTGCCAGTGGTAACAAATGATGAAAAATAATGGTATTTGGTCCACTTGCCTTCAAATGATGGATGAAGGAATCGCAAGAAATTCTCCAATAAATCATAGCCTGGTGTATTTGAAATGTTTCAACTTTGACATTATCGAATTTTTCCCCCAAAGAACACTCATTTTATTTTCTGAATCCATCTTTTTCTTGTAGGTCTGGGAATGCCACCAGAATTGCTGAATGGGAATGGGCCACTGGGTGGTGCTGGAGAGGCCCAGATGGAAAGCATGAGCATGGAGTTGGCGTCAACTGTTACCTCAGGTGGGCCAGGACCCTTTGCATTTGGGCTGAATGGGATTGCGCCGCCGCAGGGGCCGGGGTCCATGGATCAGTGTGTGGACCCGTTGGGACAGAACAGGTCCATCCAGGCAACTAAAGAGCTGGAGGTCATCACTGTGGCTTCAATGCAGACGCCCTGCCGCTGCACCAACTCTTACGCCTACCTGTAGAGAGCTTGTTTTTGTGTAGAGGCATTTCGCTAATGTTATATTTGTGCAGTTGATTTTTCTGGTAGCGCCTGGCTTTTTGTATTTTGTGTACTACATGCACACAGGAATACACTCGTGTCTGATTTGTTATTAAGCTACACGTGAAAGATGAATAGCAGTGTGTGATCTGTATTTCTACTATTCTATGTACCTGATTCTGCTCAGATGGATACAGTTACTGAGGTATCTTTTTTTTAATAGTTGTGTTTAATGCAGCCGTCCACTTAAACAAATAGCTGTTTGTGTAAAACCTGTTTTTGAGGTTTCTGTTGAACAGATGCGTTTTGTTTTGCACAATTAAACGGAAACAATTTAGACATATATAACTAATAACATTCCCTTGACATAGTAGCATTGCAAGTTCAAATGTTGGTCATACTTACATTTGACCAATAGGAAAAGTGTTTCATGTTTTCATATCAGTCCTAACTGTTGTTTGTCAAATTATGCACTGTTGCATAACACGTTAAAGCTCAGTTGATCAATTTAAGAGTGGTTTGACTAATTCAGTTTCATGCTCATTTCAAATGGCTAAGAGAAGAGAAGTGGATTTTTTGACAATTATATAATAATTATATAGAGAATTCTATAACTAAACAAATACTGCGAAGGGTCCTCTTGGAGTTGTGATCCCCGTCCCCGCCATTGTTGATTTAAAGAAAGTAAATTCAGAAATCTTTCTTTAATTGCGGCTTCATTGACGACTTTTGTGCAAAAAATGAAAAGTGCACACTCGTTAATATACACTGAGGAAGTGTCATCTAACCACACATTAGCTCCAGATGTTTAGCATTGTAGATTGACCTTTATGCCAAAGCATATCCCAACATGAATGTAGCTCAAAGTATAATCAATTGACTGTGCAGCTTAGTTGTAATTAGTAGATTGTCCTATTATAAGACATGGTGGTTCATTGGCTGGGAGTTTGTTCTTCTGTTTCTTCCTTTTGCGTTTATTATTTAGCTGAGTGCTTACATGACTCTTGAGTGTGGTGAATGTTTAATGAGCGTGTTAGCAAAGTTTTTTTTAGGCACCTAGCGAGGCTTGCACATCTTGTATGTTCACATAATTATACCCTGTCTGATTTTGTTAAGCAGTAATTGGCCCTTTTACAATCAGTCGTTTTGAATAAGCAGTACTGCTCAAGAAAGTTTGCATGGATTTGCAAAAAGCCTTATTTCTTGAGCTGTATTGAACAATAACTTCATGTGCATTCTTTTCAACTTTTTATATACAAGTGAGGGAAATTCTTTATAATCTCTGTATTTTGTAGTAGAATTTCATGTTCCAGTTCTTGTGTTACATGGCAGAAAGTTTGTGTAATGACATTTTAAATTTGAAACATCAAATGCTTATTACTGAGCAGGTTTAGCTTTGTACTTTATTGTGTGAATCATTAAATGTTGATACATTTTATAAACGTGATTGTGTTCTTGTGCATCTTTTTAAGGTTGTCTCTATTTTCAGTTTCATTCCAACGCAAAGTTACAAAGATAAATCAAATAATGAATTTCATATGGCTAAAGTTCCCCTTTTAAATCTACCCTGCTCCTTACGTTGAGTTTTTACTACGGCATGCCAACAGGTCTGGAAAAAAAAAAAAGGCAGATTTTCTTGCCTTGCTGCAACAGCTTAAATACCTCTGTGGAAAGTGAAGTAGGTCACTGTGTCATACAGCAGTTAACGGTAGCACTGAGTAACCACAGATCATGGCCTGACCTATTTTAAACAAGGCCTCAGGTCAAAACTTGAGGGGTTACGTAAGACTTGTGTGCATTTTGAACTTTATCGATCAACGTTTTGAACGATCTTAAGGGAAAAGCCAAAATGACTTTTTTTCTCCTCTGTGTTGAAATGTGGTCACAAAATCTCACTTTTGTCTTGAAAGGAACCCCCTTTCATATTTAGTTGTGCAAAACAAAATGAATCTAGCATTTTTTTTTTTACCCCTCTTCACTTTTTAGAAGGAGGAAAATGGTCTCAAATAAATTATCTTTATGCCCTTTGACAATGTGTTTCATTTCCAGTGGCAGGAGCGAGACCTTTTGAGGATTTCCCCTCACATGGTCACAGTAAACCACAGCTTCCATTTGGGTGTGAACCAGCAGCAGAAATCCTCCACGGGCAGATCGGCTACTGTGACTCTTCAGACCACAGCACTGCAGGCAGCCAGATGGAGCACCAGAAGTCAGTAAAAGCAGAGCAGCTGTATGACCATGCCCTCTTCAGCACCTTGCTTCTGTACCATGGATCATAGAGTGCAAAGGGAGTCAGTTGATGAGAGGCCAGTTGTTTTGTCTGAATCTCATGTACGGCTTATCAATAATTAATTTGCCTTAAACCCATTGAATGGTCCAGTTATTCAACCATTGAAATTTCCATTTTTTTGTTGCAAAGGGCAGGCCCATTGATAGATTTGAATGTGTAACTGATAAAAGACTAAGAAGGGGATCTTTGTGTTTAAAGAATGTGTTAAGTGTTCAAACGTTTTGTAAGGCTGTAAATAGCTTTGTTTTGTTACACACTAAAGTCATCATCTGTGTTGAACTACTACCAATACTTTAATTTTGTTAGTCTTAACTAGATATTAATTAGAAAACAAACAAAAAAAACAATTCAAGTACATCCCATGTTGCCAATTAATAATAAAACAAGTTTTTGCAAAAGTTCAAAGTTTTGATTCTTTTTTCATGTTTTTTAATGTGCATCAATATGTATTGTATTAATATTACAACTCTGTTTTTACACATTTACATTTCATATTTCATATTTAAGACTAGTAATGCTAAGTTAAATCCTGGTTGTATATATTCCCATTCTTAGCTTTGATATTTTTAGTGCTTATTTACTTTGTATTTAATATTATATTGTGTTTAAATTTGCTAATATTGTGTTTTTTGCTCATATTGTGTGTTTGGACAACCTGCTGCTGTAACGCCACAATTTCCCAGTTTGGGATCAATAAAGTAATTCTATTCCATTCTATGGCTTAATACTCATCCGGGACTTTACAGCATTAATCAAAGTATTTGCTTAGCCCGGTTTCTCCAGAGTTCTGCTCGAAATGGAGCAGACGGGGCGGCCCCAGTCACGTGTCTGGGCACAGTTTCAGTGGCGTTCAACAGTCACCTGCCACAAGAAGCGACCTTCATGTGCAATGCACAAACACTACGTCATAGTTACCACGCCCCGTTTCAGACGATACCCATAATGGCAATAAGGGGGGGGGATAAAGAAAATATTTTAAATAAAACAATGGTTCGGTTCATATATGTTGTGAAATTAAGTTAGAGTTTGATTTTAAAAAATGTAATTATTTGAAGTTGTCGAATATCTGTATTGATAACTTGTTGTCCGATAATGATTTTTTTAACAGAAGTAGAAACTACCCCCCCCCCCCCCCCCGCTATCCCCGGCAGTTGGTATCGTCCTGTAAACCTAGCTGGTCTGACCGGAGAGGCAGGATTAGAGCGACGGGAGGCGGAGGGAGACGCTGACGGTGTCAAATAACTATTTAACTCAACATAACATTTTTATTTTATTAAACTCCCGTCAAACGTGTCGCTGTTTTCGATACGTGTTCCAAAAGTTAAACCATGTCGACCCCGGCCAGAAGAAGACTTATGAGAGATTTTAAACGGTGAGTTGTGTCGATGCTGATTTTATGATTTGTCAAAACACAGCTAAGTTAGCCTAGCTAGTTAGCCTAGCTAGTTAGCCTAGCTTCCGTCGAGTTGGCGGAGCCGAACATTAATATTTTAATATAACTGTAAATATGCTGATTCACAGGTAGACACAGTAAAACACAAACCTAACCCGACATTTAGTTTACCATGTTAATAACATGAAACATTACACTTCCGTTGATTTAGGAGAGAGGTTTACCGGAGACTAGAAGCTAACGCTGCTAGCTGATATGCTAACAGGCTAGTCGCCACAGATAGGCTTGTAGCTAACTGTCGGTGTTGTTATTCTTCATAAACATGATTTATTTCAGCTTATTTAACGTTAAATGTCACTGAATTCAAGCCTGTTATTTATTTATTATTTATTTAAGTAATCAGCATCACACAGAGTGGGTTATTATCCACATTAAGTTAAAGTGTCCCTTAAAAATAAAAATAAACTTTATTGACAGCTCAAGAAAAACAGGAAAATAATTATAAAAAAATAACAAGAAGTTAAAAATCAAACATATTTACATCAGTTAAATAAATGGAGAAAAAATAACAAGTTAAAAAGTGAACCTGGTAGGTGTTTTATATTTATTTATTTATTTATTTATTTATGGATGGACAGGGTCTCTGTAAAAACAGACCCAACCACAAAAAGTGTCCTGAAATCTGCTTAATACTAACTGTGTATATTTTTTTGTTACTTTGGACACTTGAAATCAATCTGTACTTAAGTTCTTATAGTAAATCAAATTAAAAATGGGTATATTTTAAGCTTGGAGAAAGATATTCATGCAAATTTCAATAATTGTATTCATCCACATCTGTATTCAAGTTAACCTGGAGACTTTGGGTTCCTCCTGTTTTTCATCTTATTGTTAATTTCAGAAACCAGACTTAAACAAAACTGAATTTTTTTACATCATCCTTTAAATTCTTCCAAACCTTTCTGACGGTGATCTGTAAAGTTTTAACACTTTCCAGGTATTGGGAGTGGTTAGTTGAGGGAAGCTTCAGACAGGAAAGAATGAAAAGTATTTCATTTCTAAATACACTTTGAGTGTTACTAATTTAAGTTTTAGAATAGAATAGAATTACTTTATTGATCCCAAACTGTGAAATTGTGGCGTTACAGCAGCAGGTTATCCAAACACACAATATGAGCAAAAAACACAATATTAGCAAATTTAAACACAATATAATATTAAATACAAAGTAAATAAGCACTAAAAACATCAAAACTAATAATGTGAATATATACAACCAGGATTTAACTTAGCATTAGTCTTAAATATGAAAGATTAAATGTAAATGTGTAAAAACAGAGTTGTAAATGGGCAGTATTGACATAGGGAGCTGTGTAATCAGTGATACATGAGTTAAAGTGCAGGAGTGTAGACAAACAAACTTGTCTTGTAGACTTGAAGTTCTGCAAGAAAATAGTATTACAATTATAAAACTGTATCAGTACAAGGATGGATTTACTTTGTATTTTCTACCATTTAAGTTTTCTTTTGTTACTCAATATTATCGTTGTAAAAAAAAAAAACAAATACCAGAAATTATAAATCTGCTCCTCCTAAATGATTCAAAGTTAGCTAGGACTTCTAAATGGCCACAGTGATAGGGTCTCTGTCGCTTGCTTGTGTAAATATTAATCTATGATGAAAGTATATGTTGGTTAAACTTTAATTAACAGAAAAGTGGTTAAAAAGAAACAGACGTTTGTTCATGTGATGGGATTTGTTTAAAGCTGATAACTGATGTTCTTTTGATCACGTCAGTCTTCTTCAGGGTTAAAGGTGCAAATCACACAATCAAACATTAGTGGAAAAGTAATCAAAATTGTTTGTTTTAAAGCCAGCAGGAGGTTGAGTTGATTTGAAATGTTGTACTTAGCTGTGGTTCATAAAGGGACATTGGGTTAAGCGCTTTTGTTGTAACTGTTTTCTACTTTTTTTATTATGTCATAAAGGCTACAAGAGGACCCTCCAGCTGGTGTCAGTGGTGCACCATCTGAAAACAACATCATGGTGTGGAATGCAGTCATATTTGGGTAAGACACTGAAGCTGAACTGTTTTATTATAGTTTTTCTGAACCACAGATCTCATACATCTTTTGCATTAAGGAGCAAGTAATGACAGAAGACTTTTTTTTTTCTCACTCTAACCTCACAGCCCTGAAGGAACTCCTTTTGAAGATGGTAAGTCGTTTACCCTGTTCTTGATTTATTAGTTACTATAGTAAGGTGTACTGAAACTATACTGTATAGAAAATCGTGTCTTACGTAACGTAGATGAATTGAATTGGTGCTGGTTGCCTAACAACCCCATACATCATTTTTTTATCTTACAGATTTGTGTCAAAGTGATGCATCACCATAATGTCAGACTATATTAATCTGTAAGACTCATAAATAAACTAGAATAATTGCACTTTTCACCATTTGTTATTATCAATTAAGTGAAAAAAAACATATTGAGGTCATAATTTCTCAACAGTTTGGCTTCATGCCACCCTGTATAAATACAAATACATATAAGTTTTCCTTGAAGATCCTTCCTCTGAAGTTTTAAAATCCTGTAATATTCACATATTTATATAAGGTGTTGGTTTTTCCGGTTAGGATTAATGGAAAGCATCAAAAACATTCCACACCACAAACACAATCATGTTTTAATGACTTTTGTGTGTGTGTGTCTTTATCAAAGGTACATTTAAACTCATTGTAGAGTTTACAGAAGAATACCCCAACAAACCCCCCACAGTACGCTTTGTGTCAAAGATGTTTCATCCTAATGGTAAGAACATCTTTTCATCTTTCAGACGCATTAAAAACATTTTCTGCTGTGAGCGGTGTTTTAACTGAGCTTTTTATCCACAGTCTATGCAGACGGCAGTATATGTTTGGACATCCTGCAGAACCGCTGGAGTCCAACTTATGATGTGTCCTCTATTCTTACATCTATCCAGGTAAGGAGTGTGAATGAACAACATGATCATAAATGTAACTAATGCAGGATCGCCTGATTTTACTCGTAAAAATCTGACATGTTGATTTTGACAATCCTATCTTTAACATTGAAAAACTGCAACCACGACTTAGTTAGTGTTTTTGATAAAGGATTGAAATAATATATGGTGCATCAGATTTTGAATAAATTGCTCATTTTGCAACCTATGAGCCGACAATTGTTACTTTTAAAGTGATCTTGAAGTTAATGTGAAGTCATTAGGGCTGCTTTAGGTTTTTGTTTTCAGGATCAAATCAGTCGATAAATGTTAGAAAGTTGTGTTAGAAAAATGCCCATTTAAAAATCCTAGAGCCTAAGGAGCATCTTGTTTTGTCAGACCAGCAGTCCCAAATTCAGAGCTGCTCAGTGATAATCACAGAATACTAAAACTTTAAACCAAGCTCTAAAGTGTTCGTCATGGACCATAAACATTTACAGATGAGTGCTTATGATGATCGGGTGTTGGTTTTTTCACTAAACCCCTCTCACCTTGAGTGTCGATTCTTTTTCTCCAGTCCCTGCTTGATGAGCCAAACCCCAACAGTCCAGCCAACAGTCAGGCCGCTCAGCTGTACCAGGAGAACAAGCGGGAGTACGAGAAACGCGTGTCGGCCATCGTAGAACAAAGCTGGAGAGACAGTTGACCTGACCGTCCTCGTAGCTGCTCTCTCAATCGTGAAGCTGTGTGTGCTGCAAGTTTTAGTGGAGTACCTCTTCATTTTTTGGGCCCCCTCCTTTTTTGATTTTAAGCTTTTATGCACTTTACCTCCAACTTCCCCTTCATATTTTTTTTTCTTTTTGCCCATCAAGAGGAATCTATTTTTTCTATTCTACCCTCATTATTTTTCCATTTCAGGGGAAATGTGCTGAATCTTGCCTTGTTGTTTTTTCAGTATGGACTTGTGGGCCATTACCCCAAAAATTCTGGTGTGTTCTTACTTGCTGTAGTAACTCCCCCTTGACTAATTATGTGAACTGTCTTGGAGGGTTTATCAATTAAGTCCTGGCTCCTGTTCTGTTGTATTCCTTATCCTCAGTTTGTTCTCACCATGCAGTTTGTCTGAGCTCTTTCTCATCCCACCTGTCCTGTGGAGAACGAGCAGCCCGAGCATCACAGACTTTAACTCAAATCAGACATCTTTACACCTTGTCTTTTGCTGTGTTGTGAAATCTTGTTACATGCATGACAGAAAGAGTGTATTCATGTTCCTGTTCAGTACTCATGTATATAAAGAAAACCTGCAACTGAATTTATGTACAGATTTTGCACTGGTTGTCTCCCATTGTCATTTTTTTCAGCCCTTGTAAATAAAAAAAGGCAAAGTCATCGTGAAGTTGAACATTTGTTAATGTGATTGTATATATTTTAAAAACTACTTTAACTAAAAACAGATCATTCTTACATTGACAGGAGTCAATACTTAATGTTAAATATCAGTTTTTTTATACGCACACGTCGTCATTTCACACTAACAAATGGCATCATATAAAATGCAGAACTTCAGGTAGAGCAAAACAATTAAACACTTAAAACATTGCTTCAATAATCATTCATTTAAAATGTATAAAATCCTCTAACTTGCCCCGTCTTAAATCATCTTTTATTGATGTGAGTATGTGCACTGTACTAGCAGCATTAAAGGAAGAACGTGCAACCTTTTGATCCAGTAGATGTCGCCCTTGAGCACCAGCATAAAAAACAAAAACAAACTGCTGTTAGGAGATATTCTGAAGCCTCCGCTCTCCTGCAGCGACGCACCTCCAACGCTCTCCACTCCAGTTCAAATCTGCTGCAATCACCTGTGGTCTGCATTGTTGTTAGCATGCTAATGTTAGCACACTTTGGCTAAGTCGTAGCTTCACATAGCACATAAATTGACAGAGAATGACCGAGATCTAAAGACACTTAAATGAAATTCAAATAAGTGAGTAGACGATGTTATTCTTCTTTTCCATGTAAACACGGCTCCAACAACAATACAGCAGGCGGTACTCTGGCTTCTCACTCACTGTAGACAGTCATGACTCAGACATTAACACAGGATATTCTTAATTTCAGCTGTATTTATGTGTAAAATGTCACATTCTTCCTTTAAATTTAAATGGTCAGTATTCATTTATTCATAAAAACTGTAATATAATTCACCCGTATGGGTAAGGACAGGTTAATGTTTTAAATTAATCACATGACAATTTGTTTATTATTTAGTTTGAACTTCTCCTGCTGTCCATAAAACACAAACAGAACCTTCTTCAATGTGATATTGTCATGCAATCATGTCATGAGTCTTCTGTTTAAAAATGCATTAAGATTTTATTAGAATTCTGCAGTCTAAGATAGACACCTGAAGTATCTTCAAAGAAGTATTATTTGAACTAACTCACTGTGATAATTTCCATCTACTGAGACTCAGCAAACATTGTCCACTGAAAAACAGATTTGCATACCTCACAATAACAAACTGAAGGTTTCAACTTTTTTTACTGCTGGAGTTTCTTTTTAACCTTTTCTGAACTTAAGCAGTCACAACATGGAGACTCTACAATCACCAAAATCACTACAGGAGGTGATCTCATCATGGCCAGTAGTGACAGAGAGATTAATATACTTCTGGATATCTGACTATCAGGTGCGAACCTAACTTAAACCTACATTACCCGACTTGTCTTAACACTCAGAGGACACAGTTGATGAAAGTGAAAACATCGTCAGCCTTTTATTGGCATGGTGAACTTGTTAGCAGTAGTTTTCTTTAATACCCAGCAGTTATAAAACCTCTTTATGTGTGGTTCCAGCTACCTGATATAAATGTGATATATCCAACCTTCACAACAGGGTCCTAAGACGCTGACTAGACTCTTCTCCTCTGTCGCCCCCCGGTGGTGGAATGAACTTCCAAACTCCATGTGATCTGCAGAGTCCCTCTGCACCTTTAAGAGAAAGCTAAAGACCCAGCTCTTTCATGAATACCTACTAACTTAATGATGATGGTCTCCATATTATTGATGATGATGATGGTAATGACGATGGTTTTTGTTTGATAACGACGACTTATAAGATGGTTTCTATACTGATTAGAGCTCTCAAGAACTGCCCTCAATGTTGTGCTTTGCCTCTGGTCACTTCCTGTCAGCACCTGTGTGTCCAATCAGACTCAAAGCTGATCGTTTGCTCTTACTCACATTGTTCCCTTTTTTCTAGATCCTTGCTTGTGTTGTTCTTACTCTCTGATGTACGTCGCTTTGGAGAAAAGAGTCTGCTAAGTGAATTGTAGAATATATGCTGATAACTCTTCAGCCGTTTTCATTCTCTTTAAGCACCTTCAAGAGATTCTGAGGACCCTTTCTATGTCTCAATGATGAAAATACTTGTTTGTTTGGAAATGTTTTATTTGGCTAATTGAGCACAATTAAATGGAGTGGGGTTGATGTTGCATGCAAGATGAAAACAAAAGGGGGTGTGTAAGTGCAGGACAGCTGGTTACATGTGTCCATTTTGTTAGAAACAATCCCACACCATGAGGGAGCAATCCTGTTCTCAGCTATGCAGCAAGTTACAAAAATAACTATTTACAAGATCCCTCTCATCAAATCAATTTCCTTTTTTAAACACACAGACAGTCAAAAGAAAACAGAGACGAGACAGATTTATATTTTAGACAACGCTGTGAATCAGAACCGATGGATCGAGCTACCTGTTGTACGCCCGCTCCTTCTTGGCCCTCTCTAAGGCCTTGTCCATAGTCTTCTCGTTCTCACCCCTGCACTTGGGGCAGTACCATTTCCCCTTCGGCTTATGATGGAGCCCGACACAAGAGAAGTGAAACCACTCGATGGGACATTCATCGTTATCGCAGCCGATCATCTCGCCGTACGACACCTGCTCGCACAGGCAGTACGTCGGCTCATCTGGATCTATGGGGAGGTCTGGAGGTGACACCTCTCTCTCTGACTTCCCCTTCGACCGCTTCTTCTTCTTCGAGGACGTTTTGGCCCTCTTTTCCCGCGACGCCCCGACCCCGACATCCTCGACGTGCTCCAGACCGCCGTAGCTCTCACGAGTTTCTCCGTTTTTCTGACGCCTCGAGCGCTTCCCCCCGGATTTGTCTCCGCCCCCCGAGCCTGGGGTGACCTCGTCGCGCTTCTTCTCGCTGTGGCTGGTTTTTCCCGGAGTGATGGTGGCTGCCACCGCTGCGGGCGACATCAGGGACGCCGCGGTGGGGGTCAGAGACGCTGCTGTGGGAACGTGGCTCTCTGGGACTTCTTGGGAGGAGGAGAGGAGAAGTTCAGAGTGCCAGTCGATTTGTCGCGTTCGGTTCTCGACCAACTCCACCTGAAACAAAGAGCAAAGATATATTTACTGTTAAGAGCTTAATGCTGCTGCTGTCTGCACATGAGAAAGACTAAAAACTTGTTAAAGAAAAAATCAGTGAACACAAACTTGTCCAAATCTTATGCTGTAGTGGCCTACCTTGAATTCATTGTATGATTAGTTCAGAATCAGAATCTGGGTTTATTGCCAAATACATTTACTCACAAAAAGTGAGCGACAGAAGCGTGATAGAAGATATTTTTTGTGGAATACTTGTGCCATGGAATTAAGAATGTGTAGTTCACTTTCCAGATTTAAATTTTTGTTTATAAAAATGGTGTTTAACAAATATAAAAGGTCGTTTTGATTATTTTTTGTGAGTGTGACTTCTGTTTTGTTTTTTTGTTTGTTTCATTTGTTTTGTTTTGAAATAAATTCTTGGAACAAATTTTCTTCTGATGTTTTTTTTTTTTTTGGAACCAAACTGTCTTAAATAATAAGATCTGTAACGAGGGGAGGTGTAATAAGATGAAGCTTCAGCGTACACCTTTTCAATCAAAGTGTTTTTGTTTTTTCTTGACCGATATAAATGATTACTACTACTACATGGTGGAGTACATGGACTTGGTGTATTGGTGCTAAACAATGAACAAGGAAATAAAGCAGAACTAGCAACAACTTAAATAATACAGAATAAGAAGATATTAGAATGTATAAAATAGAATTTAATACAAATAAAAAACACAAGATGTACAAAAGGTGTAAAATCTCTAAACACAATATTCTTCTGTTTATCTCAGGAATAAATTCATCCATGTGTGTTGTGTACATTCTTATATTTTGATAATATCCAGAGATACAACTTACAATTTTCTTTGGGAGATAAAAGATAAAAGTCGTACCATTTGACCAGCGATCTGGATCTTCTCGTCTCCGAGCTCTTGACTGCGAATCAGCGCCCTCTGAATAGATAACTGAAGCTTTCGCCTCTGAAGCGTGTCAGATTCACGGCGATATCGTTCGTAACAGTCGTCGAGCTCCTTCAGAACATCTGCCAGAGAAAAATCACGGGGAAAAAACTGTGAATTTCAAAGTAACATGCTTTTAAACGACATCCGATCTACTTCAGTATGTTGGACGTCAGTGTCAGTCATGTCAGAGTGCTCAGCTACTGCAGCTTTATGCTTTTAGTGTTGGAAGGGATCACAGTTGATCCTCTGATCACCCCCCCATGGTGATCCGTGGGTCGATGGCAAATTTATAAAGATGGTGTTAAAACTCTGACAACAACAAATCGATGTGTTGTTGTTGAACATCTGCCTCTCACATCCTCACCTTGATACCTGGCATCGATTTCTTTCATGAGGGACACACTCCTCTGCAAATCAAAAGGCAGCGATTCCACCAGGTCCAAATACTCCTCCACATAATTCACAACAACATGGCTGGGGTCGCCATTGGTCGGGTTCAACATCGTGGAGCTGTCTGTCTTCACCCCCTGGATATATTTTGGGTACCTGCTCCTGTAAAAAAAAAAGAATAATAATGAAGATTGTGAGATCTAAACTGCTGCTATTGTATTCTCTTTGGCATACTACTCCTAAAAATACTTCTATCATGTACTCAGCTGTTTGTTAAATCAGCTGCATTGTGTCTGCTGTCTGGTGTTGCAGTTAAAATAATGACTCTAATCAGAAAAGGGGGGAAGGGGGGAAGGGGGGCTGTTATGGAGTCAGCCTCCTTTTGGTAATTGCTACGTGTACTTTGAATCTGCCAACAGAGAGCTGGCGAGATTGAGACGGAGGGAAATAACAGCGAATGGAACAAATATTTAAAGATGGTGACTACAAGACTTCAGCACACAAAAGATTCGCATTATGGAGTATTTACGTTTTGAATGTGCTGCCAGGTTTTCTGTGAAAGCTAGATAAAAGGTTGATAGTGAGTTAGCATAGTGCCATTTCAAAACGTTAAGGATATGCATGATGAAAAAAACCCCAGAATCAACTGGAAAATCGACCTCTAACATGTTAACTGCTTATTTCGTATGAGATAAAGGAATACGTGTTTTACGACGTTTTAGTCATTTTACGGCAACTACGTTACAGTTAACAGCTACAGCAACGTTAACAAACTCATTTATAATCTTTGCAAGTTTGGGGGTTTTGCTAACTGTTACATTCAGAAATATTGTTGTATTACAAAGTGGAGTTTTTATAAAAGGCTGTTTGGTTTTCTTTTCTTTAATGTGTCAAAACACAAAGATTCACAAAAACCAACACGCAGGAAAACAGCCGCTTAAAATGACCCACTGCCAAATCACAACACAGTTTAATCACTAAGAATACAGTCCAGCATTAAAACACGCCAGCTGTTATAATAACATCATCATTTTGTCACTTTTTAAAGCGGACTCTGTGTTAGTGCTGTTAGCTCAGTTAGCTTCTTCTATTAGCGTTTCCAGCATAAAGCTGTTAAAACATTCAGCTCCGGAAATAAAAAACATTCAACCGAACTTCAATAAAATTATCAAGTTGGAGGCAAAACTGCTGCAAAACACACTTACTTACTTACTTAGCTTTTTGGATTGTGGAAGTTTTTTTTCTGTGTGTTAAAATGTTAGCCACTCCGTGAGGCTGCCCTTGCTGCTGTGGCTAACGCTAGGTCGTGTGTGTGTGTGTGTGTGTGTGTGTGTTTGGAGTTGACGACCGTAGAATGGTATGGAAGGCGGAGAGTGTCATTATTCCTGTTTGGAAGGCGGAGAGTGTCATTATTTGCCTCAAGATTTCACACAATTTTCATGATTTCAGACACATTTTACGACGTCTTATTGGGCATATTTCTTGTCTCGGTGGAGCACACATAAAAGCCGCTTTCTACACCGTAAATTAACGCTAGTATTATTAGTACATGATGAGGTAAAAGTTAATGCTCTTTTAACTGACATAAATGTATAGCAGACTAATAGCGCCACTAATTGCCCCTTTCAACAAAGTTACTATTTTTCTGGATTATTGTTGTTTAAAGTCTTTATATGTGATGTTTCACACTTAAATGTAGAAATCAAGTATATCCTCTGAAAATAACTCTGTGAGTCATGACTGTCTACAATGGGTGTAACACCCGAGTCCCACTGTCTGTGATGTTTTCAGAGTCCTATCTTCACTTTGTTTACATCGCCTGGACGGCCGGCTGACTCCTCCCCTTGTGTATAAAAGTTGTTTAATTGAGGGACTAGAGAAAAGAAGAATAACATACTGTACTCACTGCTTAACTGTGTTTCTAGATCACGCTCATTTCAGGTAAATTTACATGCAGTGTGAAGATACCAGCATAATAAAGATCACTAGCATTAGCATGCTAACACAACAATGCAGCGCGAGTTGTTTTGGTTTCTTGCTGGTGCTCAAGGGCGACATCTGCTGGATCAAAAATAGCATATAAAGCCTTTAAAGTAAAATTCTGCTCCTTACGCCATGAAATCCTTTTTTAGCAGATAGAAATCTAAATGTCTTTGTAGCTCTCAAGTGTTGTGAAAAGTCCTTGTTTTTGTCTACGGTAAGAAGCTACAAAAAAATTTCTTATGGGGTCCTCTCCCACTGAATTGTTCAAAAGTACTTTACTATTTAAATAGTCTTAGTAAGATTGTACTCCACTTCAAGAGTGAAGCAGTTTCAATGTAACTCATGATATAGTTTAAAATCAGCAAAAAAAAATGTATGGTGTAAAAAGGCACCCGTTTTCAACAGGATTTACTCACTCTAATGTACTTAAGCATAAAGAACCAGGCAGCCTTTTTGACAAATTATAAATCTTTCAAATGAATCACATACTATAAGAGGCTATATTGGCACTCATCTGTATAGCAAGCTTGATCAGCAGCAGCATGTGTTGGCTGCTAGTTTAAGTGCCTGGGAAAAAATGATTGCTCTGCACAACTGTTGCACCGCAAAGAAGCCATAGCAACAGCCACTGCTTGTCTGTTTAGTCTGTTGACCATTACCTCACCTTCTGGCAACAAAGTCACATTTCAATAATGTAGACTGCTTCAAAGAAGTAATTCAAAAAGTCACTCGAACACAATCTTATTTATTTCAAAATTGAAACAGGTTTCTGATTAATCCTTCTTAGCTTCTCTCTCAACATCTCTTTGGGAAAAATGTAGCTACCCCGAGATGTTTGGTATCCATAACAATATCAGGTCCTTTCAGGGCTGCACAAAAATAAGTCATTGGCATAGGCAAGTACAGGCTTTAAAATAAATATTCTGCATCAGACATATCTGCCAATATGACAGGCAAATTAGATGACACTTAAATTATTATTTTTAAATAATCAATCCACCACATCCCGCCATAAAGTAGTCTGCAGTATGCACGTGTTACGTCATGGAAGTGTTAAGTGCTTTTATATTTTTTCTAGTAAAAGTGTTCATTTATAAAGTCGTCAAATTGCCAGAATTAGGAATGCATGTATACATTTTTAAAAACAAAAGTTGAATAAATGTGTATGTTTTCAACTTTCAAATAGCTTCTTGAAGGCTGAGCCGATCTCCTGGATCATGTCTGATGTGGTGGTGGACCTGCCATGTCGCTGAAACGCTTGACTGTTGCACTGTCTTGTAAGAGAACAGGCTCCATATGCTGCAACCACTGACGGATTCACACTGCAGAGATGTAAAGAAAAAAAAAAAGAGATGGATTAGGGGAAGAAACAGGACACATGGGTTTTAAACATTACTTTCAAAAGGATCATACTGATGCATTCAGTTTGTGTATATAAAACATTCAGGATTCAATCAATGAATCTGTCTTAAATTCCCTTGATCTTTGAATCTATAAAATATAAAGTGGTGGAATGTAATGTTTCCCACAGAGGATGAAGAAAAGTTCAACCTTAATTTAATGTATTGTTTGGCATTTTTCCTATAAAAAATAAAATATCTGTCAGAGCAATTAGATTTTGTGGATAAAGTAATTTTTTAAAACTTTTATTCACAAAAACATGCACACACACACACTCAAACAGGAAAAAAGAGATCCAAACAAGAGGGGAACTGTGGTATGATACAGTTTTGCGAGCAGATTTAGACAAAAACAAACAAACAAACAAAACAAAAGGAAAAGGGTCAGTAAATAAAAGGAATGAATTAGAAAGAGGGACAAAAAAAGTAAATGAGCAAACAGGACAAAGAAAAACATGGAGGACAGTATAGTAACAAAATGATGTAAAATAAAACTGGTGGGATAAGTTGTACACATGGCGTTATTTGTTTGTTTTTGTTTTGTTTTTCACTTTGTATGGCTGCTAACATGATGATTGCCAAATACTGACTGTTTGTAAATTATATTCAAATTGTTGTGCTGATTTCCTCTCTCCTCCTCGTTTACCTGCCTGGTTCTGCTGTGGCATCAACTCACCGGCATCAAAATGGTGGTGAGGATTGTGGAGTATATTTTGTTGAATTCTGTGAGTTGGTTTTTAAGTGTGACTGATTGTTATATAAGAATAAAGTAACTTATGGCTACCATTGTTTCAGCTCTACAATATATCAAAATAAGGGCCTCCCCCTCTAGTCAACTGGTACTGTGACCCCAAAGTGCAGTTTGGTTGACTAGTTTAAGAGCTCTGTACCTTGGCCCTGGTATTGGAACAGATGTTCTTTGGCATGATACAGGTGCACATGCACAGGCTCAAACACTTTAACACAACATGGACATGACATATAACCTAATTGATGCGACCGCTCCTCTCGACAATCATTTTAAACTATGATATGAAAATAATTAATTGCAGCACTTTTCTTTGTCCTTTCATGAATGGGACCTTTTTTTTTTTTTTTCTTCACTTGTTTCACTCAGGATTTTGATTTGAGTTATTTTACACAACTTACATGCACTTCCTTTGTTTAAATTGCGCACCTTCACTTTTTACAATACATTGTCTGTTCACAAAGGGTTCAATGTTGGTCCGATGCAGAGGTCGAGTGTTTACTCAACCCAATAGAATTCAGAGATCTTTGGGAAAATCCGCAACTATCTGGTATTACGACGTGATTATGTATGCACAAAAAGGTAAACTTGCTCTGGCCCGGTTAGTCCTGGAGCAGTGTGAGTGCAGGCCAGCCAGAGGAGGAGAACAATCATACTCTGGCACTAATGGACCTAGTGTGAGTGCGCCCTTACTGTGACTAAAAATTCACTAGATTGACGTCGATATTATTTCAGTTTCAAGACCTGAAATGAGTCGTTAGCTGTGGCTGCTCTAAAGCGATTCAATTACTGTTCACACCATATTTAAAAAAAATCTTGATGTATATGATACGATTGTCTAAATTGAGCTATGAACAACTCTAAACATGTTAAACATAAAGCAGATTATCACCTTCTGATCACTCCAGCTGCAGAGGCAGAGTGAGCCCAGTGTGCAAACACTCCCATAGAGCCTGACAGAAGATCACCTTGTCCCCCACATCGTCTCCCACTGCCCTCCAGACTGCACGTGAAAACTGAAAAACAAGAAGTCACTTTTCAGATGACTGAAAACAAGAAAGAGTTTCTGCAAAGTAATATCTACAATTCACTTAAAAGACGCTTTTCCCCAAAGCGACGTACATCAGAGAGTAAGAACAACACAAGCAAGGATCTAGAAAAAAGGGAACAATGTGAGTAAGAGCAAACGATCAGCTTTGAGTCTGATTGGACACACAGGTGCTGACAGGAAGTGACCAGAGGCAAAGCACAACATTGAGGGCAGTTCTTGAGAGCTCTAATCAGTATAGAAACCATCTTATAAGTCGTCGTTATCAAACAAAAACCATCGTCATTACCATCATCATCATCAATAATATGGAGACCATCATCACTAAGTTAGTGGGTAATTTATATAATATCACAGTATTGATTCACAGGAATGGGGATTGGTTGGTAAAAACTTTCTAAACCTGTTTGATACAAACCTTTACTGCCATCAGTGATGACATCTTGTTCTCCTTTTAGCACCACAGTCAGGTTTCCCATAGCTACGCTGAGCTGCATGAGGCTGTGCTGATGATCACTGCTGTCCATGGGCTCACGGTTCTGTGAAAGGCAACACACACACACACACACACACACACACACAGATGAAATAGAAAGGCACTCACATTAACATTCATTCATTTTACAACAGACTCGACTCTGCTGAGAGACCCACCAGTGCCTGATATAGTCGGGTGAACTCCATGATGTTAGGAGTAAGGATGCCCTTATGGTACCCTTGAATAACAGATGGCTGCTGTGTAACAAGCCATAATCCATCCTGATGAAACACACACACACACACACACACACACACACGGTCAATGTGCATCTCTTTTCAAATACAATCCACATCTGTTTAACAGCTGGAACTTGAGACTTACTGCATCAATGACTATAGGGATATCTCTTGTTTTAGACTTCTCTATGACCTCCTAAAGAAAAAAAAAGAGCGGGAAAAAAGTATTAGTATACATTTCCTCCAAAAGATAATTCATCAGTGTTGGTCTGAAAAGCACACTGTATTTTTTTATTTAAAGGCTTTATATGTGATTTTCTGATCCAGCAGATGTCGCCCTTGAGCACCAGCATGAAACCAAAACAACTGGCGCTGCATTGTTGTGTTAGCATGCTAATGCTAGTGATCTTTATTATGCTGGTATCTTCACACTGCATGTAAATTTACCTGAAATGAGCGTGATCTAGAAACACAGTTAAGCAGTGAGTACAGTATGTTATTCTTCTTTTCTCTAGTCCCTCAATTAAACAACTTTTATACACGAGGGGAGGAGTCAGCTGGCCGTCCAGGCGATGTAAACAAAGTGAAGATAGGACTCTGAAAACTCTGAAAACATCACAGACAGTGGGACTCGGGTGTTACACCCATTGTAGACAGTCATGACTCACAGAGTTATTTTCAGAGGAGATACTTGATTTCTACATTTAAGTGTGAATAATCACATAGAACGTTTGAATCATCAGTACAAAAGATTTCTCTCTTTACTTTGACATTTCCAAAAGTCTACAAGTCATGCGCTCTGAGTCTAATTAAAAATGTTCACAGTTATCAGTCAGAGAGTCACAGACATGAGGAGTCGTCCTGTGTAGCCTACAGTCATTGCAGTCTTTTATTTCATTATTTATTAGTTTGGTATGTGTACATCAGCTGGATAAGAGAGACACATTTTGAATATATTCAACATGCCTTGACTGTTTTCAGTAGCAAGCCTTCTCTTCCTAGACCTGGTCCCACCACAAGGCTGTGCAGTCTGGGGAGCCATTTCTCTATCTCTTCCACTGCATTAGGACTGTCCCTGGATACACACACACACAGACACAGACACACACACACACACACACACACACACACACACACACACACACACACACACACACACAAACAGAGACAGATATATGTGTTTGAATTCACAAATAAAAGATTTCAGACTGTGGTTATGCTGTTAGACCTTGCACATTAAACGATCCTGAATTACATTTATAAGAATAGAGACACACACAAGTTGAGGACCAGTAGGTGTACCAGCCTCTGTAGCTCACAGTATTTTCATATCCCGTTAATAAGATTTGAATATTTGCAGAAGCTTGTACGGGTAATTTCTGATGGGATATCAAAATCCCACATTCATCTGAGCCTATTTAAATAATGCATAAAAACAAATGTATAATTGTGAGTTTGTAAGGCTCACTGAGCTACAACTAATGCATTGTAATATATCAGCCCTGCATTCAATGTTTCCTTGATCAACTAAAAAAAGGTAGTTGAAGTTAATCTGTTTCATTTTATAGAGACTTGTTTTTGTTCTTTCCTCCACCCTCATTGTTAAAACTGTTGAGGACAAAATAGTAATCATACACTGCAGTTCCTAAATGACTCCACACCTCTCAGTTTCATCAACGTTTTGAATCAGTGAGCAGCGCGATTGACTGCAAGTGACAAGTCCCCTCCTGAGGGTCTGCTGCTGCTGCAGGACCCAAAGAAAAGAAAAATAATAGCTTCGCCTCTCCCTCCATCCTACCCACCAACCCCAAAACCCCGGCTGCAGTCAACTACCCCTAAAACATCATCATTACACAACCTCTCACCTCTCACACCACAACATCGTTTAACATCAACATATTCAACACAGACACACTGCTCAACTCCTCAACTCTCTTCTACCTCTCAAGTCCCCTTCACAAAGCACCTTCTCTCTATTGCTTCTTTCACTTCTTGTATCCTTTCTTAGGTATTCCATATAGTTTTGTAGTTTTGCTGGTTGTAGTCTGATGTGTGTCTATTGATGTCTTAGTATTTTGCTGTCTTTATTTATTATTATTCATCTTTTTTTACTGTATTTTAGAGTTGTTGTCCTGACCTTGTCTGCTTTGTTTTTTTGTGCCTCATTTGTTATGTATATGTCACCAGTTTGTCACGCTATTGCACCTAATAAAAAAATAAATATATATATATAAATTTAAAAAAGTAAGCAGCGTGATTATCAAAATAACTTTACATACAACAATGTGAGACTTATAACAGCTGAAAAGAAAAAAATCCTGCACACTACTCTTGCTTAGCATCACTTATTTTATTTTTTAAAACACACGATTTCATTCCCTCTGAACCTTTGTCAACTGTGTTCAGCTTCACAGGGACCGTGTGGTTCTTTCTAATAAATTGGTGATGCTTAGCAAGAGTAGTGTGCAGTTTTTTTGTTTTAATTTTTTGTGCTAATTTGTCGTCCTACTTAAGAGATAGTTGGATTTGCAAACACCTTGAAAACAGATTTATAACAGAAATGGCAACATTTTTCCTAAAACACTATTATAACCCTCATGTTATAAATCCTATTGATTTAACATGATTTGCAACAACTCTTTTAAAACACTTCTAAAGTGTTATTATGTGTTAGGCAGGGATCTACACCACACACACACACTACTATAAATAAAAGGCATGGGCGTCGTTACCTATAGTTTTAAACTGAATTTTGATGCGTTTGACAAACATTTGCTGTTCTGTTTCACGCCTTTCTCATGTATTATTGACATGTATCTGGTATTATGTTTATACTTATGGCTACTCAGTGTTTGTCAGAAACTTGAATAACTGTGCTGCTGCTGCCAGGAGACTCAAGAGAACAAATCATTTTAACCTCAATGAGCTTTTCCCTGTTAAATAAAAGTTAGATCAAATTATTTAAAAGTGACACAAACACACTTTATCACACATCTGTCATCCCTTTATAAACAATCAAAGTATTGGGATCAATTGAAATCTTGAAAAAGGATAAAGATCTGTCAAAATGACAAAAGAATTCTGAACAATAATATTTGGGTTACAGTGGACGTGTACTTACAGAACAGGATGCACTATGAGCTCCGGGCTGTATGATTTGATCACAGGCGCAGCTTCTTTGGTGCAGAACACATGGGACAGGTCAGCCCCCTGAAGACAAGAAACTTTTTCAGAGTCAGTAAAAAAATCAGGATAAATCTGTGAGGAGCACGAGCAGAGTGATTACTTACTGCTTTTAAAGCTGAGATGGCAGCAAAGTATGGAGCTCCTGTGTAACTGTAGAGAGACAAACAGAAGAATTAGGGTTAAATGTTCTATGGATTAAAATAATGGATGAAGCTGACATAACAGACAAGTTGATTTTCTGTTAGTCGTACTCTTGGCATCCTCCAATGATCCCGATGCGTCCATCTTGTCCCTTGTGCTTTTTGGACGTCAGTGGAGGGATTGTGTTCTTTACTAGTGAGAGAAGGTCGTCATCCATGCCTCTGTGCGATGTAGAGCCCAGACTGTAGTAGCGGTCAAACACTGAGGAAACAAATATAGTGACAGTCTATTTATATTTGACATTACATTGACACAATTTAAAAATATATCTTCCTTACATGCACTCTGTGAGTAGTTACACACTAAGACTTTTTCTGATAGTCCACTGCACAGCTCCTACATCACACCTTTTGTACATTTTGTGTTTTTTCCTTTTTCTTTTTTATATTTTTACTATTTTATATATTGTATTAGCTTCTTAAACTGTATTATTTAAAGTCTTTATCTGTGATTTTTCACACTTAAATATAATATAAATCAAGTATATCCTCTGAAAATAACTCTGTGAGTCATGACTGTCTACAATGGGTGTAACACCCGAGTCCCACTGTCTGTGACTATCTTCAGTTTGTTTACATCGCCCGGACGGCCGGCTGACTCCTCCCCTCGTGTATAAAAGTTGTTTAATTGAGGGACTAGAGAAAAGAAGAATAACATACTGTACTCACTGCTTCACTGTGTTTCTAGATCACGCTCATTTCAGGTAAATTTACATGCAGTGTGAAGATACCAGCATAATAAAGATCACTAGCATTAGCATGCTAACACAACAATGCAGCGCGAGTTGTTTTGGTTTCATGCTGGTGCTCTGCTGGATCAAAAAAAAAAAAAATCACATAAAGCCGTTAAGTTGTTGTTAGTTCTGCTTTTTTTTCCTTGTTAATTGTTTAGCACTAATACACCAAGTCAAATTCCTTGTTTGTGTAAATGTACTTCAAATTGCTATACATAACAAAACACTCCAAAAAAACATTGAATTGATTTGACAGTCTCATTAAAAACCTTTACATCACTATGCTGTTTTCACCTCCAGGCTGCACACATGACACCCACACTAATACCTAATGCCTGAGGAGCAGAGGTCGAGAGACGACTCTGCTGGGTGAAACAGTCTCTCCGGGGCGAGGGGTGCTTGACCTGACCGGACTGACCACGCGGACACGACGGGGAGGAGGAGGCACTGGAGTTGACGGGAGCACGCGCAGCAGGAGGAGACGCTTTAGAGGGAGCGGCTGCAGAGGAGACGCTGGAGAACATCTGGCCGAGCATCTGCAGCATCTGCAGCTCCCTGGCGTGCTCCATCTCTCGGCGCCGGTCTTCCGCCTGCAGCCGCCGCTCCTCCACCTGGTAGAAGTTGTCCTCGGCCTGAGCGCTCTGCTCCAGGAACTGCTCCATTAGTTTCTCCACGGGGAAGTTAGCGCGCCGCTTTCTTGGTCGTTTCGGCGTTCTCGCTGATAGGTTGCTGGTTGGCTGGCCGCTGTTTTGTGACCTCATCGAAGTGCCTGAAGGAAGAGAAGGGCGGGAAATAATGTGAAACATCTTCAAGCAAAATACAGTCAAAGAAACTAATTTTGGAAATCACATAAACAGTCTAAATCAGTGGTGTCCAAACTTTTTTTCTTGCGGGCCAAAATTGTCGTGTTAGAATCGCTCGCGGGCCACAGGTTTAGTTTTTTAAAATATAGATGAAAAAATAGTAAAGCTTTGTAGATCAGAATCAAAAGGCTCGCTGAAGAAACCCTTTAATAAAAGGAAATCAAATATTTTGATTTCTTCGTTCTACTTTATTTGTTTTTTTCTCAGAGCCTGTAACGTGGTTCATTTAGCTCAGGTCATTAAATGGTTAAACAACAGTCCACTTGTTTGCAAAAACTTTGCGTACGTTTTTTTTCATAGTTTACAAAAAAAATGTGGGAAAATAGTAAAAGCTGTAAATCAGGGATGGCCACATTCAATTTATTCTCCCTGCCAAAGGGCCAAATTGTAGAATACAAAAACAATCAATTATTTAAAAAAAATCAATTATGTCTCAAATTTAACTCAAAATATGCCAGTGATCAAAAATGATTATGGACATATTTCTGGTTTTCATGATTTCTTGGCAGATTTTGTCACATTTTCTTCATGTTTCCAATTCATTGATGTGTAAAAATTGACCTGAGGGCCACGTTGAGGGTTGATGGGGGCCGCATGTGGCCCCCGGGCCGCCAGTTGCCCACCCGATATGTAGATTTAAAAAAACAACAACATACATGTTACTAAACATTTTCTATTTTAGGAATATTGTCCAGCCCTAGTTAACATGAAAAGTAAGATAATGTGCCGATCTTAATCAAGGGCGCCAAAATCTTCTGATTCTTCATTTGAAGTCACGGTAAGGCGACATGGACCAAAACTCATATCTCCATATTGATTAGCGATACTCGATATATATCTATATGTATTTTATTAACAGTGAAAACATATGGAAAAATAAATTACCTGTTTGTGAATTTAAAAAGTAATATTCTAAAATAAATGTTCCTTAAATACAATAAAAGAGAGAGAGAGGAGGAGCAGGGTGAAGAGGGACAGACAGTCAGTCATCATCAGTGAGATGAGGAAAAGGTGACCTGGCATCTCTGTGACGTTATTTTAATGCCACATAAACTATATCCATATTAACGATATCATCTTACCCTATATCTTGTTTGAATATAAATCAATATATCTTAAAAACTCGACATATCGCCCAGCCCTAAGTCACGGGCCGCAAAAAATCCCCTCAAGGGCCGCAAATGGCCCTCGGGCCGCACTTTGGACACCCCTGGTTTAAATCCATGAAGTGAAGAAGAAGTGAGTGTGTGGAAGGAGAACTTACTGTTGCTGCTGACTGTGACTTTAACAGGAACAGAGATGGGAACAGTTGGGTATTCCACCTTGACTTCAGGTTCAGCAGGTAGAGGACACTCCCCTGTGCTCTCTGAGAATCCATCCTGAGCATCCTCTCCATCCTCCTCCTCCTCCAGGCCCTCCCCGGCCTCCTCTCCTCCCGCCCCGCACTCTATGAACTCCTGGGGGTCAATGACCGGCCGGTTGCTCAGAATCCTCTCCATGGTGTCGTAAAACTTGCAGATCTTGTGGTACTGCCCGTTGTTCCGCAGATTACCCTCCTTGGCCAACAGGTACTGCCTCTTGAGGCTTTTGATCCGCACCCTGCATTGTTCCGGGGTGCGTTCAAAGCCCATCGCGCCGAGCCGCCGGGACACGTCGCGGTACACGAAGCTGTTTCGGAAGTTTCCATCCAGCGCGGTCTGGATGTCCTGCTCCCCCCAGATGTTCAGCAGGGTCCTCGTCTCCACGTCCGACCACAAGAAGCCCCGCGTTGTGTTCGCTTGCATTGTGGATAAAAAAAAAAAAAAAAGGCTCCACTTGTCTCCTCCAGCACAGAAATGGAGATGCTGACACTGCGGATTATCACACCGTTTACCCCCAAACATCCACACCGCCCCGTAAAGGTACCGAAGTAGGACTTATTGGGGTAATAATTAAAGTTTTCAACTTGGGAATCATTATAATATCTTATTGGTATGAACTCTTTTAATGCTAACTGAGGGCTAGCCGTCTGTGTTTATCCTTTTCACGTCGCGATCAAAGTGCGCAGCGGATCACTTTGAAGTGAACTGACCGGGGATCAGTGCTCCGAGCTGCTCTCACAACTCAAACCTTCATTAACTGACCTCTGATCAGTCCTCTGAGGTTAACCTTCCTCCGCCCATTCTCTGGACGTCCGCGGGGTCCTAGCGCCCCCCCGCCCGTTTCACACGACCTGACAACTCCTCGACCTGCATCAAAATGCTTTACAGCGTGAAGCTAAGCTAACTTAGCTACAAGGAATTAGCATTTAAAGACAGAGTTACTCTACAGTAAGTCTCCATTTACCTTTTTTGTTCAAACAGAGCATAGTGGAGAGAATCGACAGCGTAAGTGTGATCAAGCAAAAGGCGAGCATCTGAATCTGTGGCGGCATGTTGTTGTTTTTAAATCTTTAACTCTCTTGAAGCTGTGGCCCCTTGGAGCCCCTCTTCTTGTTCTACTCGGTTCTTCTTACCTAAACTGGACCCGCGTTTCAACGCTGACAGCTGCTGCACACATCTAGTCCTGATCATGAGGCTTCTTCTTCTTCACCAACAACAAGACACAGACCGTGCTGCCTTTAAGTGCGCCTCGGACACCGCAAAGCTCGAATGTTGAAATCCGGGAGCAGGCGAGCAGGCGCCACTGCTGATCAGCCAAAAGCGGAAGTTACTTGAAGCTGCACTTCTTCTAATGACCGCCAGATGATGGTTAGCAAACGAGGGCACTCATTTCCCTACAAGGACACTCTATTAATATTCATTTAACAACAAACAAACAATAACTGTTTCAGAAATACATTTGTTCCCTTGTCCACCAAAGCCCTCAACAGTACCTAAGCTGTAATGTGTGTGTGTGTGTGTGTGTATGTGTGCATGTATGAGGTGGTGTGAGTGTGTGAAGATGTGAAGATGTACCTGCACTGTTTATCACTTTTTTTTAACTATTCCATATTTATGGTTTTAGTAATTCACTTGTGTGGCATTTAATGATTATTTAACTGACATGTTTTACTGATGAATGAATGTATTTTGTTATTTTGCTATCTGAGACACATTTCCCACTGGGACAATAAAGTTAATCTTAATAGTTACATGTCCTATCCTTATCCTAAAATTAAGGGAATAGCTATTCTTTTACTGAAAAAAAAAAACATTAATTAAATCTCCTGGGATTACATGGAACTAAGACAAACCCATGACAATGAAAAATGAGAATAAAAAGTTAAATAAATGTGAAGACTAAGCCTGTTCCTTCTTTTCTTTCTTTTTTTTGTATTCTTTTACTTTATTTGTTTTCTAGATTTCAAGATGTTTTCCTTTGGAGTTAAAAAGTGGGTTTACTCCCACACTTCACTGTCTAAATATTTGTTTCGTCCTCCTTGATTAACCATTAAAAACAGCCTTTATAAAAAACAACTAAGTCATGCTAATTTTTGCAAATGAGTTGAAAAAGCCTTACAAATTATTATGATTATTTTAAAAGTTGGCTTATGTTGAGTGATTCATTCAGTGTGGTTGTTTCACAGAATACAAAAGGCACACGTCCTTATTTCAAAATCCCAAACAACAAATGTGTGTCTAGATCTTTATTTTTTAGGAGGATGTTGGGCTGACAAAATTAATCCCTAACGTGAAAATGTATATTTAGCTGTATTTTAATTTAGCTACTCCATCTTTCTTTTTTTAATACATTTTTTAAATGTTTTACATTTATAAAAAACAACTAAGTCATGCTAATTGTTGAAAATGAGTTGAAAAAGCCTTACAAATTATTATGATTATTTTAAAAGCTGGCTTGTGTTGAGTGATTCATTCAGTGTGGTTGTTTCACAGAATACACACACGTCCTTATTTAAAAATCCCAAACAACAAATGTGTGTCTAGATCTTTATTTTTTAGGAGGATGTTGGATCTTTGATATTGTAATTTAGCTACTCCATCTTTTTTTTTTCTTCTTTTTTTTACATTATTGAAAACAACCAAACAGACTGTTGGGGGCAGTAGCCTTCCAGTTGATGAACCTTACAGGCAGAACCCAGGGTAAACATACGCTCTTCGAAACTTTAGCTCCGCACTTACTTCCTGTTTCACCTTGGTCACTTTCAGAAGTTTCGCTTCAGTCAACACATCGAGTGTGTGAGTGCAGGAGAACCAGAGTGTCCCACTTTAACTTTGGTTCGTAACATGGCGTTAGTCAGAAGGACTCTCGACCAGCCGGGTATTCATCGAGGGAATTAGACCGTGTTTCCTTCTCCTTAAAAAAAACAAAAAAAACTCTCTGGAAGCGGGAGCCGAACCAGCACCATGCCCGAAGGGTCGAAAATGAAGAGGCCCGACGTGAAGGTGGTTCTCCTGGGAGACATGAACGTGGGGAAGACGTCGCTGCTCCACAGGTACATGGAGAGGAAGTTCAAAGACACCGTCAGCACCGTCGGAGGGGCGTTTTTCCTCAAACAGTGGGGACCGTACAATATCTCTATATGGGACACAGCTGGTAATAACCACGTTTATGTGATTTCTTTACACTCTGTTCATCTGTTAACTCTTATTAAGTCTCTGGTTGTCTGTCTGTGTTTACCTGATAACCCCTGAACTCACCACCTGAGGCAATCACTAACATGTGACCGCTCCCTGTCTGCCTGGCTCTCTGCAGCCTTTGCCTGTTGTTGTTGATTGTCCGGATAAACAATTATAGATTAACAATTATAGATAAACAATTATAGATATCCTTTCTGTAGAGCTGCAGAATCGACACCTCTCATGTCAGGATAAAAACAGGAATCTAATCAAACATGGCGGTGTAAACAACCCTTATCAATGTCTTAATCTATGCACAGTCATACCTGACAGATAGTAGGCTCCACAAAACTGCTTTATATTTATTGACATTCTTATTTGATAAACCTGTAAGACATCTATAGTCACAAACATGACCTCAAATTCAATGCATCAACTACAATTATAAACTTAATCTTCAAAAAAAAAGTTTATAAAATGATGTAACAATTCGATATAAAGTTAAAATAAATTAATCTATTACAATATAAATGAGTAATGACTCAATTTATATACCAAATGAAATTTAAGCATTGGAATTTTTACCGAAGTAAAAAAAGTTTTAAAGGAGACTATTCTTAACACAGAGTATACTATAAAAATAAATAGATGATAATGATAAAAGGGAAAAAAGAAGCTCATTCCTCTGAGTGGTTAAAGCAGAGAACCACACAGTTTGCTTGTGTCATGATAGTGACTTTAACGCTGTTGTCTTAAAAACATACTCTGATACACAATGTACTGTGTAAGTTACTTCTCTGTATCCAGCTTGCTGAACAAAACAGATGTCACAGTCACTGTCCTTTTAACTGTATTGCTCAATTCAGGACGACTCTGACCTAATCACAGCCATTCCCGTATTTGTACTTCTGCAGCACGACGATTGATCATACGGACTACTTTTAACCTTTGACATTAGTAAACAGTCTGATATAGACGCTTCAGAAATGACATCTATCTTAAGGCAAGATTCTGAAATGTTAATATCCCTCTGTACACGTCCTGTAGCCAACATGGAAACAGCAAAAATCTAATAATCATCAATTGATATTAATAAAATATATTTTTTAATCTACTGGCCGAAAAGGTAAAAAACTGATTTATAAGCATCAGGTCTAAAAACTTAATGAACCAAATTCTAAAAAAACACTTGATTGAATAACGATCGAAGCTAAATGAGTGAAATAGTTTTCTAACTAATATAAATGTAAAATATGACTTTAGGTTTGCATTGGATTTTTTTTTTGTTTGCTAACTAATTTCATATCACCTTAAAGTTTCAGCACGAGATGAGACTGATATTTTTTTCTACTTTTTTTTTTGCATAAATCTCTTGAAAAACTCCAGCCTTGCTCAAAAATATCAAATATTGAATAATTATCAGGAATTTAACCCTTTAAACGCCAGTTTGATTACATGATTTTGGCATTTAAAATTATTCAATATTTGATAGTTTTGAGCAGGGCTGGAGTTTTTCAAGAGATTTATGCAAAAAAAAGTAGAAAAAAATATCAGTCTGTTCTATTTTTATATCAGTTTTTTGGCATGGACATTTTTGTCCTTAGTGACTTTAGAGGGTAGTAAATTAAACTGATGCCCGAGGGTTAAAAAGGACAAATATTTGATGTAAACATGCCGCTCTTTCTCACTCGGCAATGTGTACACTGTACCTGTTGGACAGGGTGTGAGGGCCATGTGTTTAAAACCATTATGAGGCGGGCAGATGAAGCGAAAGCTAACTGTCAGCTTCCACTGATTAATTATATTGATTTATTAGTTTGCTGTTTTAGAGACAGTTCTTTGAGTTTATTGCCTTCCCCATCAATAAAACCATCGTAAGCAGCAGATAGCTTTTAAAACTGGGAGTTATAGCTAAAGGTGATTTATATAAATCTATGAAATGTTGTACTGTTATCACAGATTATCGCACTTCACTTTGCTTTCTCATTCACATTTTTTATCAGTTATTTTATGTTGAAATGTCAGAAGTACAAAACAAGGGAACTGTTTATTTTCATGGATTTTTTAAATACAGAATCTTTTTAATTATTAAAAGAAAACACTCGACTCTTAACATTATACTCAAACTTTTGCGTCATGGATAAGAAATGACCGTTCATATCACCCCTGACACACTTCCTGCCTGTGCCCCTTAAGTCAATGACCTCTGACCTTTGCGTTGGTCAGATTCAGTCAGAGCTGAAGAGAAATGCTGGATCAGCACTGAGTCACGTCAAGCCGTCTGTTGCAAACACCAAACAGCAGAGAGTGTCAGATTTAAGAGGAGACAAGAAACCTGTTGGATGTTTGGCTCAGCAGATTAAAAAAAAAACAGCCCGTCAGCTGTTTATATTCCCACTCTCACTCTTTTCCCTGAAACAGTTTAGCTTCAAGCACCATGAAGATGGAGTTTTGGCTGCCTTCTCTGTTCCTCTGAACGGTCACATGACAGGGCGCTTACAGGAAGAGCTGACTCCCCTTCCTCCAACATGTCTTTCCAAATTACACAAAATAGAACTTTCCAGAAACACAAGTAAGACCAAGATGGAGGACAGTTTATTGAGAAAATAAGCAGCTAATTCTGTGGGGATGAGAGTTACTGTTATTTGAACTAAATACTATAAACTGTAGTTGCCTAGATACAAAACACACACTTGCCAGTTTTGCAGCTACAGCCAGGTAAAAAAAAAGTGTTTTGCACTGACATGACATGAAGAGATGCTTTGGACACATTTAACAACAAAATCTGGACTTTCCCTCAAGTGGCATCAACGGTTCTCTTAAAGTCTTTCTATGTGATTTTTCACACTTAAATGTAGAAATCAAGTATCTCCTCTGAAAATAACTCTGTGAGTCATGACTGTCTACAATGGGTGTAACACCCGAGTCCCACTGTCTGTGATGTTTTCAGAGTTTTCAGAGTCCTATCTTCAGTTTGTTTACATCGCCAGGACGGCCGGCTGACTCCTCCCCTCGTGTATAAAAGTTGTTTAATTGAGGGACTAGAGAAAAGAAGAATAACATACTGTACTCACTGCTTAACTGTGTTTCTAGATCACGCTCATTTCAGGTAAATTTACATGCAGTGTGAAGATACCAGCATAATAAAGATTGCTAGCATTAGCATGCTAACACAACAATGCAGCGTGAGTTGTTTTGGTTTCATGTTGGTGCTCAAGGGCGACATCTGCTGGATCAAAAAAATCGCATATAAAGACTTTAATCAGTTTTGAATAAAGCTGAACATTAAAAAGGTTCAGGATGGAGGGATTTATTCAGTTAAGGGATCAAATAATCAAGAGTCAGATTTGTTCTATAGAGGATAGACTTCTATCCTCCCTTTTCAAGACTCCTGCTGCATATTTTGGAAAACAGGGGTCGATTGTTTTCAACCTGCTGACTTTGTCTTGCACAGCTGCTCGCTGTCCTTATTCTGTTCACACAGAACATGGCCGGCATGGTTTAAAAAGTGTGTGTTCCAGTTAAGGAAACTGTTTTCTGTAATGCTCTTCTTTCTGGTCTTCTGAAAAAGAATATTTCGCAGTTACAGCTTCTACAAAATTCAGCTGCAAGACTGCTGCCGAAGATCAGAAAGAGAGGAGACATTACACCCATTTTAAAGTCTCTGCATTGGCTACCTGTTTGTTTTAGAATTATTTTTTTTAAAGCTCTTAATGGCCTTGCGCCCCCCCTATTGAGCCCACCAGAGCCCTCAGGTCTTCTGGACTAAAAGTGGTCTTTTAATTGTTCCAAATGTCCAAACTAAAACCTGCGGTGAGGCATCTCACGAGTACTGTTTCCTCAGTACTCGTTCTTATCTAGTTATTTTTTAGTTTTTGGATTGTGGGATGGGGATGGGGGAGAGAGTCATGTTGTTGCTGTTTGATTAAATGTTGATGTAAAGCACTCTGGGATACATTTGTTGTATGAAAAGTGCTCGCCAAATAAAGTTTGATTGATTGTGTGTGTCTCCTCAGGACGCGAACAGTTCCACGGGTTGGGCTCGATGTACTGCCGAGGCGCCGCCGCCATCATCCTCACTTACGACGTCACCAACTGGCAAAGTCTCGCCGAGCTGGAGGAGCGCTTCCTGTCCCTAACGGATACCGCCAACCACGACTGTATTTACGCCCTCGTAGGCAACAAGGCCGACCTCACAGACCTTAAAGCTCACCTGTCCCCGGACTCAGAGTCTACAGAACCACACGAGCTGTCCGCTTGTCCCACTCCCCCCGCCTCCCCCGCCTCCCTCTCTGGGGTGAAGAAACAGGTGTCCCCCGAGGACGCCGTGGCTCTTTACGGGAGGATCCTGCGAAACAAAGGTCTGGAGGAAGCCGACAGCCTGCCCGCGGAGAAGATGTGCTTCGAGACGAGTGCCAAGACCGGGTACAACGTGGACGCTCTGTTTGAGGCGCTGTTCGATCTGGTGCTGCCTTCGATCCTGAGGAAGCAAAATGAGAACCAGGAGTCTCCTACGGTGGACCTGGAGGAGTGCAGGGGGGGCCACAGCAAGCGGGCCAGATCCACCTGCTGCTAAGGAAGGAGGAGGGGCTAAGACAAGTGGGGACTTTTTTTTTTTTAAGGACGATAAACAGGAATTTTCATAACGTGATGATGGTACTACTTTTTGCATCTGACTGTGACCCCATAGCATCAATTACCTCTGAAGTAACACATTCTTAACACAAACACATTTTTGATTCTATGAAGGCAGTCAGAATAAGCAACGTGCAAGCAAAGTGTCCAGTGACATTTTCTATGTTTGAATTTCTATGTAAGAAAGGGAGTTAAATGTGATGCATATTATTCCTCAATGCATAGAAACCTTTCACCCCAGATGACTGAAGCTGCACTTCCTGACACATGTCAATGAACACATAGAAAGTCAAACTCTGCTATTGTTTAAGTTTTAGAAGCACATTACAGCTTTACTTGTTAGCAGGTCGGCACATTGCACACTTTTTTTTTGCAGTTGAACTTTAAAGGTCTTCACATTTCTTTAATGAACACTCACAGAGGTTGTTTGTTTTTGCATTAGCATACATACATGTATATGGAACACTTTAAAGTGTGTGTAGTAAATCCTCCTGATGATTTTATGAGCATGCGGTCATAATAAAGATTTCTATTTTGCACTCTTTAAAGTCTTTAAATGTGATTTTTCACACTTAAATGTAGAAATCAAGAATATCCTCTGAAAATAACTCTGTGAGTCATGACTGTCTACAATGGGTGTAACACCCGAGTCCCACTGTCTGTGATGTTTTCAGAGTTTTCAGAGTCCTATCTTCACTTTGTTTACATCGCCAGGACGGCCGGCTGACTCCTCCCCTCGTGTATAAAAGTTGTTTAATTGAGGGACTAGAGAAAAGAAGAATAACATACTGTACTCACTGCTTAACTGTGTTTCAAGATCACGCTCATTTCAGGTAAATTTACATGCAGTGTGAAGATACCAGCATAATAAAGTTGTTTTGGTTTCATGCTGGTGCTCAAGGGCGACATCTGCTGGATCAAAAAATTGCATATAAAGCCTTTAAAGGAGAGAGTTCCAAAGTGATGGAGCTACGAATCCAACAACCCCTGAACAGAGGACCTCTGAGTTCTGCTGGGATTGTAAGGCCGTTTAAATTCTGTAAGATAGTTTGGTTCATGCAGGGCTCTCTTTATTTTCAGGGTGATCTTGGTGATCAAGGACCAAAAGGCAGAGATGGTCAAAAGGTAAAAAATAAACTTCATTATAATGCTCAAAACATCTCAACACCTACACGTGAATCTAAAATTCATACGTCAGTCATAGTTTAAGCCGGTGTGAGGAGTTTCTATTGATGCCTCTATATATCTAATTAAGAAAAAAAAGACTATGAGCATAAAGATTCACTACAACAAACTTTCTACAGCAAATATTCCCACGTATAATGTTCAACTGTTCAAAGAAAGCAGGCTGAGATTATTTGTCAGAAAACATCACCTATCCAGGATAGGATAAAATAAATCAGCAGAGATAATACTGCTTTGTCCACAGGGGGGCGCCAAAATCAACACAAACTGAAAGTTCTTCAAAGGCAAAAATAACAAAAAATACATTTAAAAAACAAGATATGTTATTCTTTGACATTGGATTTTATTTCTATTAAATTTATTCTATTTCTATTCTATTATCTATTTTATTTAATTCTAATCTGAGTCACAATTTTCCCTATTTGTACAAAAGTACAAATATTGGACATTTTTGTAAATATAAAAAACTTTTGCACATCCATTTTATATGTTGGATGCGTAGGAGTTCAATGTGCTCAAGAACTTAGAGGTAAATTCCCACACACTGTCTAGCAGTGGCAATGTTAGGCAAACCTTAATTTGCCTGATGAAGGTCTATTACCAAAAAGTTGCCAATACATGTGAGTTTGCAAGTTAGACAGTTTGCGGGATTTTACCGTAAAGGAACATTTTTCAAGCCCACAGAACTTTATTCTGTCTCAGAGGAGATTCTAAAAACATGAATATATTACATCCAGAATATTCACATCAAATGAAACTGCATTGTTAACCATATCTTTGAATATTTCATTGACTTTATTTATTATTAGTCAATTTATTGAACATGTTAAGAAAATACAAACACAAAATAAAAAGGAAAAAACAAAACAAACTGGATCCTCATGATCCATAGCAACAAATAAATAACTCAAATAATAAAGTTCATGTTCAAAAAGGGATAGGAAGAAGTTAAAACCTTTTCTGGTCCTACCCCTTCTTAATTTTGTGCATTATTCACAGAAAAGTAAAAATGTTTTCATCAATCAGTGTATGATGTTGGACTTGTTGGCCAAAACAAATTCAGTTTTTAGACAAAACAACAACAAAAATAACGGAAACAGATTAACCAAGACCATCAGCCAAGAAACAACCAAATATAAAAACAGAAAGTCACTGCTCCAGCTCATATCTATTCAATAATTTATTCCTGAAGAGTTTTTATAAGACTTGACATCATATTGATTCATTTAGTTTGAAATAAACGGATTTGAACATTTTTAAGGCTACTGAAAGTTTCAGACGGTTTAAACTCTGATCACAAGTCAGAAACAGTTTGTTGTGTTCGTAAAGTACTTCTGTAGCTTCCCTGGTGTTCAGCCATTCTTTAAAGTTGAGGTACAGAGTCAAACTACAGCTGACTCGTAATTCTTTAAACTGGTTTACAGTCAACTCAGACACAAAACAAAACTAAATGTCAGTCATCATTACCGTACTATGATGGTACCAAGATCATTAAAAATAATAACGACGACATCATTTCTGAAGACCTAAGTCCAATCCAATCTGTGTCATTGTGAAACTAAACACAAATGGAAAGAAACAAATACATGACTCAACATGACAAAAATAAGAAGTGTGTCATTTCACATCCTGCCTGCGGTCTCATCCAGTTGCTCCTGATCTTAATACTCAAGGCATTAAAACAACGAGTGAAACTGCTGCACTGAGTTCTAAATGACTGATTTAATGGGGTTTTTTAGGGAATCAGAGGAGATGCAGGAGAACTGATTCCATCTGGGAACTGGCCATGGTCATCAGGAGGTAAGTCATAACTACTAAGAAAAGAGACCAGGCAATAAAAAAGAGAAAATGAGCGTCAGTATGACAACCCTTGACATGGACTCAAAGTGTCACAGACTTGAAGTGAAACTCTGATGGGAAAGTTGTGACATTACCAAAGTTCACCACACAAAGCTAAAAATCAGATGCTCAAGATGCACGAGATAAATATGGAAGTGATGACGGCTGATAAACTCAGTGAGCTTTAAGGAATAAAAGAGCTTCTTTCATCCAGCATGACGCAGCAGACAAGCTGGTGAGGGAAAGTCCAAATAATAGAAAATGATAATTGGGGACAAAATGAAGGGTCCATTTCATCTGGGCTAAAAAGGGACAGATGTAGGACACATCCTCCAAATAATATAAAAAAAAGGAAGAAAAGCAAAAGGTTTCAAGACCACAGTCATGTTTAATAAAAAGCACAATCACTATTATTACAGTTCATTCAAAGAGGATGAAACAGGTAGAGATTAGGATGGATTAAAGCAGGGAGAATGTGATGTCTGAGAAAACCTGTCGCTCTGATGCCACTAATTCATGTTTTCCAGGTCCTCCTGGTCCTCCTGGTGATCAGGGTCCACAAGGAGAGAGGGGCCCAGTTGGAGACCAAGGCTCCCCGGGACCCCCAGGACGCCCAGCCTATGATTCACAGCAACAAGGTCTGTACTGGGCAGCTAATATAAAGACATGCACCAAGACTTAAATCCTTCTCATCAGGGCTGTGATAGAATGAACTAAAAATTACAATTTAATGTCCCTCTGTGTCTGTCAGTGTTTGATTTCTTCGGGCCATTTGGAAGAAAAGGAGAAGAGGGAGACAAAGGCCAACAAGGGGAACCTGGATTTTCTGCTGTCATTCCAGGACCCCCGGGCAGCAAGGGGCGCCTGGGGGAGAGGGGCCCCCCAGGTCCCAAAGGATCATGTAAGTTTATGAGGGAGTGAATTTGTCTTCATACATGTACTCTAAGGTTTTAAACATTTAACGTCTTTAATCTAAACATGTGGCTATGTGGTCTGTTGCACCAGCTTGGTGTAAAGTTCTGTCTTAAGTTATAGTGTTCGTCTCGAAGCACATCCAGCAGATTTCACCCTTGAGCACCAGCATGAAACCAAAACTATGGGATTAATATACTATCTTTATTTAAGAGCATGTTATTTTTCTTAAGAACAGGTTTTTAAGTTTTGAGAGCAATACTTATTGATTTTACATTCAGATGTTTTCATTCTTTCTCTCAAAAACCTCTTTGTACTCAAATAGTTGCTGCTTGTGTTTAGGGTTGGGGTTTAATGTTTGCTTGCTCTCAGATATTCTCGCGCTCGCAGCTCAAACTTCTGCTCTCGGATTTTATGACGAATCAACCAATAGAAAACGGGTACAGGATCGGCCAATCACGTCCACGCCGCGCTATTGCTGGGGAGTTCGCTGTACTGATTAGCGCGTCCCGTATGGGCGGTTACTCTTTAACCGCAAATACTCCGGAGCTCCCGCGGCTTTTGACGTAGCCTATCTATGGAATAATTATGGACCACCAACTTCAAAGACGTGAAGTCAGTTTTTATTTGAATGATAATGGTGCTAATTGTTTCTAAAGAATCGAATTGATAAAGTAACATTTGAAAGAAGAACACTGAACACTGTGGCAGCTTGTGGAAACGGACTTCACCGTGTTTCTTAGGCTGCTTTAGTTTTAATGAATGGGAAAATTAAGCTAGAGCTCTTATAGGCTATTACGACAGTAGAAAACAAAATGAACTACACAATTTGAATTTTAGTACACTGTCCTCTTTTCAGTTGCGCCAACAGGGTTTAGGATCCGCCTGTAAGCTTCAACGGCTCTTAAACCGACTTCGCAGCTGTCTGCGTAGCCTAATGTCAGACAGCAAACTGTGAGCACATTTAGAATGTTTTAAAAGGCAATAACATAAATTTCGTTAGAAAAAAACTGTGTTGTTAATTAAGCAAATGAAAAAATCAATCTTGTTTCAATGCATTTCGACTTTCGGACTTTTCAATGAAGTTCATTAGAATATTTCTCAGCAGCTGTAAAGGAGCAGAGAGGACACTCAGTGTTGTCAGCTTAAAGTCACTCTTGTGGAAGTAGAACTTAAACTAATTTTTAGACACCTTAGTGTCTAACATTAAAGCTGAAATGCCAAATATTGGCTACAGATTGGTAATGGGAAGACTGAGATCCTTAGGCCACAGGGTACAGTGGAACAGAATGAAAGCAGCTATATGCATAGAGTAGATGCAGCTGGGATTCTTGCTCGCTTGACACAGTTAGGCTGTGTTGTGAGAAGAAGCTGCTCTGTAAGAGCCCCCCTATCTCTTGTGCATGTGGATACTAACCACAAACTCATAAGGTAAGTTGCTTTCACATGAAGTTGTCAAATGAATGAATCATCTGTAACAAACACATACAATATACTAAATTTGACTTTCTCCTATATAGGTACAACATAGTCATTTTGGGGGGCATAGATGGCTTTTCCAGAAAGGTATTGATTCAAATAATATACAGTATTTTGTGACGCATGGGTTTATGGATAATTTCTCTATGGTTGCATGTAAAACTATTAAATGAAGCCGTTTCAACAAATTATGCTTAGACTTTGTCATGATTTGGTGTTATTTAGTTTTGTATTTTCAGTGTTTAGTGTTTCTTTATGTTCTCGTGTGTTTTGTTCATTCTTGAGTTCTGTGTGTCTTCAGTGTTTCATGTATTTATTTTGGAGTTGTCCTCAGTGTTTCTTGTGTTTAATCCTTCCTCTGTGTGTTTCCCTCCATTGTGATTGCCCTCATTGTCTTCCCCTGTGTCTTGTTAGTCTCACCTGTGTTTGATTGCCCCATGTCTATTTAGCCTCTGTGTTTCTTCCCTTCTGTCTCAGTTCATTGTATGTGTTTGTCGGTGTCATTTGTTGCATGTCAGTTTACCCGTGGCTCCTTCTCTTGTTGGATTTTTTGGAAGTAAGTTTTTGTTTGCCTTTTGTTTAAAGAATAAATAGTTTTAGTGAATCCTGCATCTGGGTCCTCCTTCGTTTTTGTGATCTGTGACAGACATAAGTCACAGTCTTATTAAAGTGGTACTTTTATGATCTTTGTCCATGTCCTGTACCTAGAACCTGCCATAGGGCATCTACTGCCCTCGCTTTCTTCCTGACCTCCTGTGATAAGAACGGTTTGCCCTCAAGCAAAAGACAGTGCAGTCTGATATGCACACACACACACACACACACACACACACACACACACACACACACACACACACACACACACACACACACACACACACACAAGTCAATTTGGATGTTCTGAATAATAACTGTATATAGAATTTTGCATCTTTTAATACCTCTTCACATATTTCAGGATCTGAGGTGATCAGGATGTGGAGAACATTGATATTGCCCGATTAAATGTTTAGCAAGATAGCCTGAACCTTGACTCAGCATAATTTATCACTGTGTGTAGTTATCAAGACTATAGATATGATGCACCTAATTAATTTAACAACATCAATCTGAAAACAACTTATTGCCTTATCAGCACATGTAAAATCCATATGAACAAGGGGCTGATTCCATTCCCCAGTACCCTGTTGCCTAAGGATCTCAGTCTCCTGGTCTGACATTGTACTGGACCCTGACAGAGAAATTCCAAATGATGCTGTTTGATGCAATGCTACAAGTCTGATTCTCTACAGTTTAGTACTGTATTATACTTTTATTTATTATTTAAGTGCCCCTTTTTACAATTTACACTATTCCTCACTCAACAGATACAACTGTGATTGTTTTTTATCTTACAACTTTTTCATGACCGAATCGAGCGGCTTTGGAGGGATGTGTGGACCGCAGTAACAAGCACATACTATGATGTGCTGCACAGTCTCGAAGAAGAGGGACTGCTAGACATCTCAAACACGTTGCACATCTTCCTGGTGCATTTTGTGTTCCTACCTCGTCTACACAGTGACCTTCAAACCTTCTCTGAGGGCTGGAACCATCACCCACTCCGCACAGAAGGAAACATGACCCCTCAGCAGTTGTGGCAAATGGGGCTGCTGCAAAACAGCACAGCCGAGGTTGATAATGTTGAGGTGCATTCTTACATTACTGCATTTATCTCTGTTGAACATACAGTCCTCTCAACAACTGAAACAACAAGGCCTATTCATTTGTCATAGGAATAGGAATTGGCCAACATTTTTGCTTAATTGAAACAAGGGTTGTCAAAGTAAAGTTGTTTGTTTGAATCCTAGTATCTGCAAGAACTTGACATTGACTGGGAGAGTGCCCTTCACAGTCATGAGCACCTTCCAGAATGTGGGGTTGTGGTCCCAGATTTCCCCTCACCTCTAAGTGACCAAGATGTGGCAGACCTTCAAACTGCTGTGGACCCTACAGCATCATCTGACAACCATGGTCGAGACATTTACTACCACTGTCTTCAGATGTTTCAGTGAACGGTCATTTTATGTTAATTAGAGGCCTCTATAGTGCAAATAGTGTTAAGTTTGGGGATCAAGAACGCACACACACTATATACTGTATATATAATTGCTATAAATCAATCTTAATGTTCTGTTAATGTTCATATCACTGTTTATTGTGTACTGTCTGAATATTTTGACAAATTGTATTTTTATGCTTTGGCAACATTGTTAAAGTTAGTTTCATGCCAATAAAGCCTCATTGAATTGAATTGATTATATTAATAAGGGTTTCAATGTTACTTAAATGTTTATATTTCACTGGAAGTTAAGAACAAATCCATATTTGTAAAGAAACGTAAAAATAATTGTTAGTGCAGAAAGGAAAAGCCAACACCTTATCCTTTTAGTGTGGTATGGAGCTCAATGAAAAATCAATACATCACAGAACAGAAAGTTGTCAAAAGAAAGGAGCACACAAACAGAATATCAAAGAACTGCAGTCTGTAGAAATAACTGAGAAATGTTAAAAAGAAATGTCCTTTGTGAAAGAGTGTAAACACAGTTAACTACCAGGCCTGATCTCAGATCCAGGTTTTAGACCACAAAGATCCAGTTTATATCTGAGGAAACACACAGTCCTGTTTTCAAAACCCCATATTAATTCTGCTTACAATATTAGTGTCTTGATGATAATCAGTTTCTTTTCACGAGGTTAAGTTATTGTTGTAACCTTCGATACACCAGAAGGTCTTTACTTTATTTCAAAATAAAAGCAGTCAAACAGCAAGTGAAGATCTCTGTTAAAGACAATGCATATTAATGTGTGTAATTTTATTTTTGAATATAGAGATTTACATATATACGGTACATACACTGTATATATATTATAGCACTTAATTAAAACCCAAGTTATAAGTAGGCTACATAAAAACTATCAAATCGTCATGAATCAAAAAAAGTTATCAAGTCAAAGTGAAAAATTAATTAATACAGTTTAAGATATAAAGATATATTTTCACTATAGATGTACATTTTTTATTTAATAAATGGTTCTGTTCTTTTTAGCTGTTAAATATTTTTTAATATCTAGTAGACCAACAGTGTATTTTTGTTTTAAATATTTAAAATTGACTCAACATTTTATAACTAGATACAGTCAAAATAGTTTATTAAGATTAGCTGATCGATGAGTTTCATTTTATTTTTACACGCTTGCATGTCAAATAATATATATAATATTTACAGTCTATGGCTTTCATGCGGCTGTGAAATGAATTAAATCTATTGTCGGTGTCGCATTTCTTTTCCGCCGTCATGAGGGACGTAGGCCAACGTCACGGCCAACGTCGACAGATTAGACGGTAGTCATACTTTTGACATGAATGTGATTGACAGACACACTGGACCAATAGTGGAGAAGACAGGGACGATTTTATTGGTCTAAATCTATTCGTGTACGTCAATCATAAAGAAATGAGCCAACCAACGTTCAAGCTCAGGGTAAGAGGGCGGGGCTTAGGTGGAGTATAAAATAGATGGTTGCGCCGTTGCTACACGCTAACAGACACTTTAAGTCATTCATTGAAGCAGTCAGTCTACCAAACAGAAACAAAATGAGGGAAATTGTGCATCTCCAGGCCGGCCAGTGCGGAAACCAGATTGGTGCCAAGGTTAGTACAGCTTTTTATGTTTTTAGTGCGGTTGAACTCGATGTGTTTTAGAAAAGAAACGCCGCGTCCTCTGTGCTGCTTTGTGTCCTATTTATGAAAATATTACTTTAATGTTTAATCCAAACCTAAATCTCAAGAGCTGCTCTTATGGGTTGCGATGCGTCGAATTGTAACAAATATAAATCTATTTGACTTAATTTACAAATCTGATACATTATGTTAATGATTTGTACATCAAACCGTTAGATATCAGTTAACCACTGCGGAGGATTAAAATCATTATTTTCATCTTATTCGGTGACGTAATCGTTCCCGCAATGCGACACATATGAAATGAGTGTTTTCGCTGGTTTTGGGCTGTAATGTAAATTGAACAAACGTCTGCGTGTTGGCGGTTAATGACGTAGCTAATGACGTAGCCAATCGGCGATGAGGCCGCGCGCGCGTTCTGCTGAACGGCGGGAAGTTGTAGTTGAACAATGACGTAATCAACGTCTATAGAACTGCTACATCAGCTTTAAAAATGAAAGAAACCGATATATAATGATCTGCATCCACTTTCCATTACTGCCTACTCATTCCCCTGTCACTTGTTTATGTTTTATCAGCCAACAATGTCTTAAAATGTTTTATTATATTTCAGTTTTGGGAGGTGATCAGTGATGAGCACGGCCTTGACCCAACTGGCACACACCACGGTGACAGTGACCTGCAGCTTGACAGGATCAATGTCTACTACAATGAAGCCACAGGTAAGGTTGAATTCATTGGTGTAATTTATGGGGGGGATTGGTGGGTTGCAACCCACCCAATAATCCAAACCAGCCACCACAACCCACCCAATATATCATAATTATTGATAATGAATGTTAAGTATTGTAAACACAACAATGTGGTAGATTTTCTCAATTTAGCAGTCATAAATAGTGACGTTTGTCTGCGCCCCCTCCTGCTCTGAGATTTGGTTTTGCCCACCTCAGACCTGTGTGTCCCTCCCCTCTAGTCTCTTTATATGTCCATGGTCCCTCTCCTCTAGTCTCTCTCCCCGTGTATGTATGAAGCCAGCACGACAGAAAAAGAAAGCCCAACCAACAATTTTAAGTTGTTGGTTGGGCAAAAGAATAAAAATATCTTCCCAACAGGAGGTACGCTACTGCTAGGGCTCCAGTGCCACCACTCACGAGTCAAATAATGTTAACTGAACAAAAGGTAGTCCTACTTTCTGCTGTGCTGTGTCTTAGCCAGTTAGTCAGATTTGCTATTCAGCTAACGGGCGACTTTGTCATCATTGAGCCCATCGGTGTGTCCAATAGGAGACCCGTGCGCCGTCACATGATGGGCTAAAAGCCAATAGGAGAGCTCTTGATCAGCCAAAGATCGTCTATATACATGAAAATGATTGTTCCGTGACCATATATGATCACTACTATGTATGATTTGAAATTATAATGAGTAATTATTTGGTGTATTGTTTTAATGTGTATCAGATCAAAGAAGGTGAAGAGAGACAGGCTGAGAGCAGTGAGAGACAGGTTTCAGATGAGCAGGTAGGAATGGTATGCTCTGACAAGGCACAATTTAAATACAAAAAGCAACATCAACATGATATCCTTACCATTATTTCCTGTCATGTTCACAACATATCTGAGACACCCTGTAAAAAGCTGGGACAGGATATGCCATCTTGTGTGTGTGTGTGTGTATATATATATATATATATATATATATATATTGCTGCACTGTGTGTATCAGAGAAGGTGAAAGTAGCATGGCAGACAGAAGGACCAGAGAGAGGAGGTACAGGTGACCAGGTAATGAGGTCAAAGAGTTAAAATGTTGTTGTTAAGCAGGCTAAAAACATACAGTTTTAGATATCCATAGGTGTGATTTTCCTCAGAGACAGGCTGAGAGCAGCATTCCAGTCTGTGGAGAGGTTTCAGATGAGCAAGTAAAAATGATTATGCTCTGAATTAAAAAAAAAAAAAATCAATAGTGTACTTAAACTCAATTTTCTTTCTCACTCATTACTACTAGTTCTGTTTTGCTAAAAGTTAGCTATGTAATTGGAGTTACTTAACAGACAGATCTTGTTCTTATCATTTCTCTATAAGATGACCGAGCCACATCAGCCGAATACAGACAACAGGGACAGACAAGTCGATGATTCAGATATTACCACCTGTACCAAGCCTGCACAACCTCATCCCAAGTTTATTGTTGTGCAGAATCGAGCCAACTATGTTTTATCCTTTCAACAAAGTTGGTTTGTAAAATTTCCATGGCTGCACTACAGTGCCACTTTAAACGGGTTTTAATGTTTCCACTGTGCCAAAATCTATTCCAAAAAAGGAACCATTTGCTAGCAAGTCAGACCCTGCCTTTGTCAGTACAGGGTTTAGAAACTGGAAAAGAGCAGTTGAGAAGTTTTCAATTCATGCAAAGAGCCACTCGCATGTCCATGCAGTGACCGTATATGCTCATGAAAGGAACACTGTAGCTTCACAACTGTCCTCAGTTGTATCCAGGCAACAAGATGAAGCCAGGCAGGCACTGCTTAAGATAGTTGGTTCCATCAAGTATTTAGCCCGACAAGGGTTAGCTTTAAGAGGTCATGCTCAGGGAATGGGAAACCTGTCCCAGCTTCTTAAAGACAAAGTAGAAGATGATCCAGCCTTTCAAAAATGGTTGGAGACACATGAGCAGGATTACACCAGTCCGCTCATACAGAATGAGATTCTCAGCCAAATGAGCTATGACATAATTGGAGGAATAGCTGATACCATTCGATGTCTTCCAGTCACTCAGTTTGCTTTAGTTGTAGACGGAACACAAGGTATCTCAGGCCAAGAACAACAGTCAGTGTGTCTCAGATATGTCGACCATGACTTAATTCCTCATGAGGAATTCATCGGATTCTATTCTGTGACAGAAACCACAGGGGAGTGTCTTGCAAACATGGCATTAGACGTACTTTGCAGGTTAAACTTGCCTCTGTCAGCATTACGTGGGCAGACATATGATGGCGCTGCCAATATGTCTGGCAAGTACTGAGGTGCACAGGCTCTGATCAGACAGAAACAGCCCCTAGCTGCATACGTGCACTGTGGAGCACATTGTGTAAACTTGGTCACACAAAAGGCCTGCACAGCTTCAAAAATGGTAAAAGATGCACTTGACTGGGTTCATCAGTTGGGAACCTTAAGTGATCTTTCTGGTAAATATAGATGTTTCATCAGATTGCTACATCTGATCATGGTACCTCCATTGCTCTGAAACCTCTCTGCCAAACTAGATGGACTGTGACAAAGTGCCATCCGGTCTGTGCTCACACAGTATGACTCTGTCCTCATGTCCCTGGGGGAGATGGCAGATAACAGTTCACCTAGTGCAGCTGCTGCTAATGGTCTGCAACATCAATTCATTAAAGGCAACGCTGTGCTGGGTCTTGTGGTAGCAGAAGCTGTGGTTGGAGAACTAGAATGTCTGAACACTTCTCACCAAAGAAAAACACAGACCATCTCTGGTATGCACAGGCTGTTGGTTGTGTCCAATCAACTCTTGAGAAGCAAAAGAAATGATGATGCTTTTCAAAGCCTTTTTTGAGAGGGCATCTCACATGGTGGAGTCTTTGGACTTAGAGCCCATTACAGTGCAACAAATCAGAAAACCACCCAAGCGCTTACACAGAGAAGCAGATGCGTACAGGGCCAAAACTCCCATGGAACACTACAGAGTAGAGTATTATAAGGTGCTTGACATTGCTGACTCACAGCTAGCAGACAGATTTCAGCAGGATGGTCTACTGACCCTGCAGAAACTAGAAAACACCCTGCTCACTGGGAAAATTGATTCTGTGGTGGATGAATATCCAGAAATGAACACCCAGTTGCTTGCAGTTCAACTACCCATGTTCAGACTCAACTACCCATGCAGTTGCAGCACAGATGCTGCAGAGATTATTACAGGTTTGCCAGTAGGAGTGCGTGGTTTATTCATTGCAGTCGAAACTCTGGTCAGGTTGCTCCTTGTTGTACCAGTCTCATCTTCTGAAGCAGAGAGGCGCTTTAGTGCATGGCAGAACCATGTAGCAGTTTTGCCATATCCACCAAGACAAGTTGGACCTCTTAGACAGAAAGTCAGTCTGCAAGCAGTTTATTTCTGTTTCAGAGACGTAAACACATTTTTGGTGATTTTTTATTGAGGCAAAAAGTCTCAACCCCCTCCAATGTTCGACTCAAAGTTACGCCCTTGGTTGAATTAGATGTTTTAATGGGCATAAACTTTTTGGCTTTTTTGTGAACATTACCCTCGCGTCCTATATGCTTCTTGAAGGTGGCAAATATGTTCCTCGTGCTGTGCTGGTGGATCTGGAGCCAGGAACCATGGACTCTGTGAGATCCGGACCCTTCGGCCAGCTCTTCAGGCCAGACAACTTTGTTTTTGGTAATTGTTCATTTGTCCTTACATTCCTAGCTACTTCTCATTTTGCATTTAAGTACTGTTAAGCTTAATTCCCTTTTCTTTTCCTCTTCTAGGCCAGAGTGGTGCTGGCAACAACTGGGCCAAAGGTCACTACACGGAGGGTGCAGAGCTGGTGGACTCTGTCCTGGATGTAGTAAGGAAGGAGGCAGAGAGCTGTGACTGCCTGCAGGGCTTCCAGCTCACACACTCTCTTGGTGGTGGTACTGGCTCTGGGATGGGCACACTGCTCATCAGCAAAATCCGTGAAGAGTACCCCGACCGTATTATGAACACCTACAGCGTGGTGCCCTCACCCAAAGTATCAGACACAGTCGTTGAGCCCTACAACGCCACACTGTCAGTCCACCAGCTCGTAGAAAACACAGACGAAACCTTCTGTATTGACAACGAGGCTCTGTATGACATCTGTTTCCGCACCCTTAAACTTACAACCCCCACTTACGGTGACCTCAACCACCTCGTCTCTGCCACCATGAGCGGCGTTACCACCTGCCTCAGGTTCCCCGGACAGCTCAATGCTGACCTGAGGAAGCTGGCTGTAAACATGGTGCCGTTCCCTCGTCTGCACTTTTTCATGCCAGGCTTCGCTCCCCTCACAAGCCGAGGCAGCCAGCAGTACAGGGCCCTCACTGTACCAGAGCTTACCCAGCAGATGTTCGACGCAAAGAACATGATGGCTGCCTGCGACCCACGTCACGGCCGCTACCTGACAGTGGCTGCTATCTTCCGTGGCCGCATGTCCATGAAGGAGGTGGACGAGCAGATGCTGAACGTGCAGAACAAAAACAGCAGCTACTTCGTTGAATGGATCCCCAACAACGTGAAGACCGCTGTCTGTGACATTGCTCCCCGTGGCCTCAAGATGGCTGCCACATTCATTGGCAACAGCACCGCCATCCAGGAGCTGTTCAAGCGCATCTCTGAGCAGTTCACAGCCATGTTTAGGCGCAAAGCTTTCCTCCATTGGTACACCGGCGAGGGTATGGACGAGATGGAGTTCACAGAGGCTGAGAGCAACATGAACGACCTGGTGTCAGAGTACCAGCAGTACCAGGACGCCACCGCCGACGAGGACGGAGAGTTTGAGGAGGAAGGCGAGGAGGAGCTTGCCTAAACCTGAAATTGTCCAAAGCTTTGCTGGCAAATCTGCCTTGAAAATGTAACGTTCCAACCAAGTGTTTTCCAGTTTTCAGTGTTCTGTCTGCTGTTCATGTGAATAAAAGTTTCTTCTGCATTTTTCAAGTCTTAATGTGTTTAATAGTATTCACAGGCTACTTTACAATTAATGAGATATAACTATGAAGTCAAAGTATTTATTAGAGTAGAGGCTCTACACTGTAGATAAGGTGTAGTTGCATGGCTGGTGTTTTTCCAGAAATACAGAAGTAAACATTTAAAATCTGTTATGTGCCTTAAATGAAAAGTAGTCAGATCATGATGGAGCTTCTGGATATAAATGTGGTTCATTCAATGTTTTGCTGTTTTTATTCATTGTAGATAAAGGTGCTGCTAAAATTTAGACAAAGAGCATATATATATATATATATACATAATTACACTAAAAATTAATTAAAATGATTAAATTACAAGCTGAAAGGAAAGTGTTCATCAGATATCACATGCAGTGTTTGGTGTTTGAATTCTACTGATAGTTTGAAGGTAACATACTGATTATCCAGCTTCTTACTAATAAAATGATGCATCTTAAACCACCTCGTCACACATTTCCATACTGTCGCTCAGTCTCTGACAGTTCCTGGTTGTGGTCGGTAGGTGGCAGTGTTGGCTAAACCGCTCTCTTCCAAACGCAGTAGGTCAGGATGCTCACAGCCAGCAGAGTCCAACAGCACACCTTCTTCACCTGGCTCTCCAAGCCCTGCTTCGCTCCAAAGCGGGACACAAAGCCGCTCTGTCAACAACAAACAAGTAGATTGAACTCTCAGTGAACACAGACATGTACTGTAATCATTCAGATTTCTAAGGAACACATTTTAACCTGAATTCTTACTTTAAATCAGAAAGATTGTTGATACAACTCGGATTAAAAAGTCTCAAGAACCCTGTATTTTACAGTTATGATTTTACCCAATTAGTTTGTAGATCTCTAAACACAATTAGGACAGCTGTTCGTGTTGTTACTGAATATACTAAACACTTCACAAAAGAATCTCAATGTTCTCTACATGTTAGTGTGCTCCTGCAGCAGCAGCTCAACAGATATGACTGATTAACATTTTGCTCAGTTATTTTAAAGCTCCTGTGAAGAAGTTTCAGTCATCTTTGGCTACTCATGTTGACAAAATGGTACCACTTATCTCTTTGCTGATTATGTACTGTACGTCTGTAAATCATGCTTTTGCCTGGATTATAGACAGAACAGTTTAAGAGAGACAGGAAACGCTGGGAGGAGAGAGTGGGGATGATCCATACACATATTATGTTTATCACCAGCCATTCCTTACATCAGAAGAAGACTCAACTCTTCTTTAGAAATAGTTTGACTCTTTGTTTGTTCTATCACCATAGCAACCGGTTACTAGTTGGTGTGTGGTAAATGGATTTGCTTCCTACCTACGGCTCTGCCCTCAGGAAACATGACTTATACCTTCAGGGGTAATTTAGTCTCTCTAATGTAATCAGTCTGGAACACAAGTAGCCCTGTCCTCATGCCTCAAAGGTTTCCATTGTCAACAATTATTAACCAATATCAAATGTACTTCAGCAGAAATGTCTCTCTTTGTTTATTGGTGGGGCATGGATTCTGGGTATGGCTGGATCCTCTGTTTGAAGAGGTAGTTTGTGCGTCATATAGCCTGTTGACAGGCATGAACTTATGACATGACGTGTACTTATATGCATATGTGTGTGTGAAAATCCCTTTACTGCATACATATATAACCATACACCCAGACAAAGACGTGCATGCTGAGGTGTTTTTTATTGTTATCCCAAATTACTAATGGATGGAAGTAATGGTTCTGTGGATTTAATTTACATATGGCGGCTGTGGCTCAGGTGAGTCAAGGGTTCGATTCCCAGCTCCTGCAGCAACATGTCCGATGTGTCCTTGGGCGAGACAAATTGCTCCCGCTGCTTCTACTAAACCCAACAAACCAAAACAAATTTCTGAGCGAGACGTGAGAGGATAAACTGATCATGCACCAAAAGAAATGTACACATTTTATCATTCATACTTTCAAAGCAAAAACTTCTGATACACTCCACATTACATTTCATTTCATTTCAGCTTTGCCTAAGATTTAAAAAGAAAGAAATAAGACTTTAATATGCAGTTGGAAACAGCATTTTGTACAGATCAATAAAAAGAGTGAATGTCGTAGCACGTTATTTAAGAAATGTTTCAATAATAAAGCTGATAGCTTAGCATCAGTCCAGAATGTGAATGCTTATTGTTAGCATTAAGGGCTAAATAGACATATGACCTTCAGATAATCACTGGTGAATGTATAAAACACATTTATATTTGAACAGATAATAAAAACACATTGACCTCCATGACAGATACAATTACAGTAGAGACAAAACAAATGGATGCAAGTAGCCATGACGGCACTAAAACAGTGTAAGGAAAAATGCACCATCTCTCTGAATGACCCAAACTGAACTGTGGGTAATGAAGTTCTTATTGCCACGTAAAAGAAATGCTATTTTTTATTAAATATTTTCATTAAACTGAAAATGTGTGAGCTACTTTCCAGAAAACCAGCTGAATTCAGAGCCTGCAAGATTAAAAAAAAAAAATCCAAACTTCCTGAAACAGCAGTCCTTGGTGGACAAAAAGAGATACGGGTCCATTTGTACGGAATAAATATGAAGCCCTCATGACTCTCTTTATGCAAATTTAAGTCCTATTGATTTTCAAATCATTCAATACAGAAACGTGTAACAGCCAGACAAAAGACAAAGATGTTCTTTGTTTTTTATATTTTTGAATGAAGACCAAATGTTGAGAAAAAGGTCAAGGTTTGGGAAAAGGTCATATCTTCAGTATTGGTGCCAGATATTTAAAATAATAATTATTATAACAGAAGGATACTTTTTATTTGCATTTCAAGAATAAAAATGCTAAAAAAATAAAAATAAAAAAAAAATTTCTATTTCAACTTTCTCTTGACATTTTGGTTTTATGAACTGTGAAAGAGTGCACATTTTAAAATTGGTTTGGGCGGGCTACTTTGGGTTGAGCTTACTTGGCTTCAAAGCTGCGGATGCCCCTCTACCTGGAGCAGAGCACCTGGGGCCAATAGCTCATGTGTTTCTGGCGCACGAGGCATCCCCGTTGAGGAGAAATCTCCTCCGCCCCTACCCTGGGCACACTTCAGGGGAAAGGCGTATCTTTAATCATCTTCTCTCTTACGCCAGGAGAACAGTAGAGTGTGCCTTCAGCATATTAGCAACCCAGTGGAGGAGTTACCGGAGAGTGCTCGGTGTGTCACCGGAGGGTGCTCGGTGTGCCACCGGAGGGTGCTCGGTGTGTCACCGCAGGTAGCCGAGACAGTCGTCAAAGCAACCTGTATCCTTCATATCTTTCTGAGGTGGAGTGATGAAGCAGGAGCACCAACTGGTCCTACAGAAACATCTGCTGCACTTCAACATGTTGCCAGTCGAGAGGCCGTCACTGTGAGGGACCAGTTCACTGGTTATTTCACGTCTGCAGCTGGCCAAGTCCCCTGGCAGAACCTCCTTTAAAAAGTAACAGCACACTGTAACATGTTTTTGAGCTATGCGCTAGACAAGCTTTGACTAAATATTGATGAAACAGTACAACAGCAGTAACTAATTACTAGGTGATGAGACTAAAAACTCTAGAGATCAGTGAAAGTGTGTTGTTTTGTTTTGACAGGTGATGGTCATCTGGCGTCCCCGTGTGACCTTTGGGGGTCACTGTGTATATAGATGGAGAGGAGAAACGTAATCAGTTCACTTGGAGATTTTTTAGATATAGGGGTTTTTAATCTACATTTCAGAAATTATTTTAGTCTGTTTTTTTTAATCTTTTTCCCCATAACAAATTTTGTATATATATTTTCAATCATTCTCTACTATAGAATATTTGTTTATAATCAGTTCTCTCAATCATTCTCTATATAGCCTATGCAATTTTCTTAATTCTCGATTTTTCTCTGTAAATACACCTGTAATTACAGCATGTGGAAAGTTTAATTTGTGTAAAGAATTGTCTATTATTAAAATGTTATATGATAACTTAGCAAGGCTTTGGGATCTTTTCTGAAAAATGTTTGATTTCATGCTGCTCACAATCATTTTACAATCTATTAAGTATTCCAACCATGTATGCAGCAGGATGAGTTCTCATTTACAGAACAAATTCAGTGGGTACATTGTAAGTTGCAGTAATGACTGCAGGTAATAATAAACTGTATCCATGTTTCCCGCTTTTTTGAAATTCTAATATCACACAAGCATTTATGTTGTATTGTATGTCATCACACGCCTAAATATAGAGCATAAATACAGTAAATGTAAATTGTTTAGAGTCTATCAAACAGTGTGACTAATGACTGCAAGTATGGTAAATATACAGTAGGTTTATTTCATCAAAAATAATAACAAGACAATAGAATTAATCATTTCACAAATCACAAAATCAAATCAGTTCATTCGGGAACAGATTGGTGGACTCACTCTCCAAATTCTATATCAAATAAGGCGATAGATTGTTGAAAGCGAAGCCTCACCATGGCTTGCTTTCGGGGTTCAAGACGCTCTAATGTGGACGCCAAGCTGAGGAGGTAGTGTTCATTTCTGTATATTTTGTCAATCCTTGGTCTAATTTTTTTAAAATTTTAAGTTGATATGAGGTCATTTCCCTTGGAGTTTCTTGAGGAGAGGACACTGGACGTGGTAGTTGTTGAAAGGCTCAGGGGAAGACTTGGTGAAGATGTCAGTGAGGGAGGCGGCTGATCGGTGGTGAGGGTGGATACAAGGCTTTCCTCTATCGAGTCCTCACTTTGGGCCTGTATAAAATTGAAAATAAAACCCAACACAGCACTTATTAGAACATTTATTATAGAGCTATTAAGTGGCTGGTGAATTTGAACGTTTATCTGTCAGTGGCTGGTCTTTCAATTTTTAAAAGTACATTTCTAACCCTAGTCCGTACATACTGATTTCTGCAAGACACATAATAGCCTATAATTAGGCCTCCCTCTCTTTGCTCTGAATGAGTTAGGATAAAACATAAAGCTAAAAGGTTCATGTTTTGGATCCTTTTGTCTTAAGACCTCTAAATCATAAGAACACATGCCTTATTTGTTATGACATGGTCCTGCAGACAGACAGAATCTGACCAGATACCTCTAAACAAGTGTGCACTGGATAACCAGTTGAATGTATCTGTACACTAGTCACACACTCTGTGGTGCTTAGGTTCTGTTTCCAGCTGGCTGTCAGCCACTTGTGCTGGCTAAACAACAGTCACCAGTCCTTTTGGCTCTGGAAGCAGGAAGTGCAGCAGCTCAGGTACCAGCAGAGTCGTACCCTAAACGTGCTGCAGCATCACTTTCTCCATCTCACCCAGCTGACGACCCAACGCCTCCACACCAGCCAATCACCAAATGTTACGGCAAATAACTTTCAGAGGCTTTCTGTGTTCCTCATCAATTACAGACTGTGGCGGCCGCAATGGTCTGTCGTGCTTTAGTCTAATTTGCCCCACTAACGGAGAGAGAGAGAGAAAAAGAGAGAGAGAAAACAAGAGAGAGAGAAAAAGAGAGAGAGAGCGAGAGAGAGAAAACAAGAGAAAAAGAGAGAGAGAGAAAAGAGAGAGAGAGAGAAAACAAGAGAAAAAGAGAGAGAGAGAGCAAGAGAGAGAGAGAGAGAGAAAGAGAGAGAGAGCGAGAGAGAGAAAACAAGAGAAAAAGAGAGAGAGAAAAGAGAGAGAGAGAGAGAAAACAAGAGAAAAAGAGAGAGAGAGAAAAGAGAGAGAGAAAGACAGAGAGAGAGAGAAAAGAGAGAGAGACAACAAGAGAAAGAGAGAGAGAGAGAAAGAGAGAGAGAAAAGAGAGAGAGAAAGAGAGACAGAGCGAGAAAGAGAGAGAGAGAAAAAGAGAGAGAAAGAGAGAGAGACAGAGAAAGAGAAAGAGAGAGAGAGAGAAAGAGAGAGAGAGAGAAAGAGAAAGAGAGAGAGAGAGAAAGAGAGAGAGAGAGAGAGAGACAGAGAGAGAGAGAAAAAGACAGAGACAGAGAGCAGGCGCGTGCTCCGCAGGCTCGGTCCAATCAGAGCCTCTGTATTTTAAGTCTCCACGTTCAACTCATCAAAACTGTCTTTTTAAAAAGTCCCTCTGGACTCTTGAGGAGTGTTAACACTAGAACCACCAGAACCGTGTGACGGACGCTTTGGGTTTTTAGAATACAAATAACTCTCAATAAGAACTACGAGCCTCTCGTGACTGTTCTTAATCACGTGACCTCTAACCGCCTTCACATTCGCGCGCCGTCTTATTTTTTAATAGTTATTGTTTCTATTTATAGACTTCATATATATGCGCGGGAATTTAACAAAGCGCGTCAGATAGATATACAGACATAGATATACAGACAGATAGATATACAGACAGATAGATATACAGACAGATAGATATACAGACAGATAGATATACAGACAGATAGATATACAGACAGATAGATATACAGACAGATAGATAGATATACAGACAGATAGATATACAGATAGATAGATATACAGACAGATAGATATACAGATAGATAGATATACAGACAGATAGATAGATATACAGACAGATAGATATACAGACAGATAGATAGATATACAGATAGATAGATATACAGACAGATAGATATACAGACAGATAGATAGATATACAGACAGATAGATATACAGACAGATAGATAGATATACAGATAGATAGATATACAGACAGATAGATAGATATACAGACAGATAGATATACAGACAGATAGATAGGATATACAGATAGATAGATATACAGATAGATAGATATACAGATAGATAGATAAGATATACAGATAGATAGATATACAGACAGATAGATATACAGACAGATAGATATACAGACAGATAGATATACAGATAGATATACAGACAGATAGATATACAGACAGATAGATAGATATACAGACAGATAGATATACAGACAGATAGATATACAGACAGATAGATATACAGATAGATAGATAAGATATACAGACAGATAGATAGATATACAGACAGATAGATATACAGACAGATAGATAGATATACAGACAGATAGATATACAGACAGATGGATATACAGACAGATAGATAGATATACAGACAGATAGATATACAGATAGATAGATATACAGACAGATAGATATACAGACAGATAGATAGGATATACAAACAGATAGATAGATATACAGACAGATAGATAGATATACAGACAGATAGATATACAGATAGATAGATAAGATATACAGACAGATAGATAGATATACAGACAGATAGATATACAGACAGATAGATAGGATATACAGACAGATAGATAAATATACAGACAGATAGATATACAGATAGATAGATAGATATACAGACAGATAGATATACAGACAGATAGATAGATATACAGACAGATAGATATACAGATAGATAGATATACAGACAGATAGATAAATATACAGACAGATAGATATACAGACAGATAGATAGATATACAGACAGATAGATATACAGATAGATAGATAGATATACAGACAGATAGATATACAGACAGATAGATAGATATACAGACAGATAGATATACAGACAGATAGATATACAGACAGATAGATATACAGACAGATAGATAGGATATACTAATAGATAGATATACAAACAGACAGATAGATATACAGACAGATAGATATACAGACAGATAGATATACAGATAGATAGATAGATATACAGACAGATAGATATACAGACAGATAGATAGATATACAGACAGATAGATATACAGACAGATAGATAGATATACAGACAGATAGATATACAGACAGATAGATATACAGACAGATAGATATACAGACAGATAGATAGATATACAGACAGATAGATATACAGACAGATAGATATACAGACAGATAGATATACAGACAGATAGATAGGATATACTAATAGATAGATATACAGACAGATAGATAGATATACAGACAGATAGATATACAGACAGATAGATATACAGACAGATAGATATACAGACAGATAGATAGATATACAGACAGATAGATATACAGACAGATAGATATACAGACAGATAGATAGATATACAGACAGATAGATATACAGACAGATAGATAGATATACAGACAGATAGATATACAGACAGATAGATATACAGACAGATAGATATACAGACAGATAGATAGGATATACTAATAGATAGATATACAAACAGACAGATAGATATACAGACAGATAGATATACAGACAGATAGATACATGCTCATTCTTGAGCCGGCAAAGGAACAGAGAGAGGAACACCTGCGTGTCAAGGCCAGTCTGACGTCGGTGCCCACTGAGCCACAGCATCCACAAGAGCTGAGAAGGAGGCAGTGTCAGACAAAGTGGGAAGTGAACCCTGTGAGTGGGAAGTGAACCCTGTGAGTGGGAAGTGAACCCTGTGAGTGGGAAGTGCACCTTAAAGGTTGAACACTTTTACTGCAGGTTTGTGCAACACGTGCCGCGGCGCTGTCCGAGGTGCTGATCGTTCATTTGTTCATGTTATGGATTTCTGCAGTTATTTTTGTAGGCTATATGGTTTGTCATGCCCATAGATAGCCGTGTTTTTGTTGTTGTTTTTGTTTTTGTTGTTGTTGTTGTTGGCGTGCGCGTGTTGGTCAATGATTTCCTCTATGTCGGGGAAACAAACCCAGTTGCAGAGAGGAGGAGGAGCATCTCTGTTTATCTTTTATTTGCAGTGTTTTTATTAAAATGCATAGCCTGATATATCCAACAGTATAATAGACTAAAAGTTCTGTCTGTTTCATTTTTGTAGAAAGTGTTTTAGAAACGGGAGATGTGGAGCAGCAGTAAAAACCGGAGCACTAAAAAAGCCGACAGATATTATAAATTAACATGCCACATTTAAAAGGTTACAAATCCTGTCTTAAGCTGATAGCCTATTTGGTTTGTAGATAAAAGTAAGTTGTATTTAACTTCATCAAAAAAAAGCATTATTTGTGTGCTTCTGAGCACAAACTATTACATTGGCTGGAAGACGGCTGCGGCGCTTGGTGGTCTAGACTGTTGGTCCGAGAGAGAGAGAGAGAGAGAGAGAGAGAGAGAGAGAGACTCTACTCCGTACATGCTTCTCCTGGCTCCGTTATGTAGGCTACAGCTGCTGAACTCTTATAAATAACAGGATATCTGTTAATGTAGACCTACAGCTGCTGTCTGTTGGTTCAGGACTGAAATAAAACAGAATATCGAGAGGAACTTTTCAAAACGCGAGGTGTACTCCTGTTGTTGTTTAAGTCTGTGTGTGATCATCAATTGATCAGATTAAAGTTGTTTGTTGCAAAAACTAAATTAATTTAGAGGAGAAAACACATTTGATATAAATACAACTCAACAGATACAAGACAGATAAGATAAGAAAAAACGTCGTTTTATGCTGAACAGGTTTTTTTAAATATATTGTGGAGATTTCTTTGCGGACCACCACAGGGAGCCTGCTGGCTTCAATAAATACAAAAGTCAGGTTTGGTGTTGGGCACCCACCAGCATGAGCAGAAATCGGAGCCTCTGGTGGTGACAAACTGGTTTGAGTCTAGAGGTACAATGAGAAGTCCTGCACACACACAGGGACATCATTTCACTGTCCTGATTCAAAAACAATCTTCTTTTACTTCCCAGTGGAGGAAGGCCTTGTGGTGGAACATAGCAGTAAACTGCTCCGAGGTGCGTTTGAACAGCTCCTGGATGAAGGTGGCGGCCATGTTGAGACCGCGGGGAGGGTCTTCACGTTGTTGGAGATCCATTCCACAAAGTAGCTGCTGTTCTTGTTCTGAACATCAAGCATCTGCTCATCTTCCTCCTTCACTGACATGCGGCCTCGGAAGATGGCGGTGACTGTGAGGCAGCACACGTGGCGTGGGTCACAAGCTGCCATCATGTTGTTGACGTGAAACATCTGCTGGGTGAGTTCAGGAACGGTCAGTGACCTGGAAAAATCAGATAATGGAGTTAAGATTCATGTCACATGCATTGGAAACAACAAAGTGAGGCTTTGATTAAGTGTGTAAAAAGCACGCTTGTGCCTCTCTACCTGTACTGCTGTCTGCTGGTCAGGGGGGCGGGGCTGGTCAGGGGGCGGAGCTGGCCAGGGGGGCGGAGCCCGGCATAAAGAAGAGCTTCTTCTTCTTCTTTGTTGCCATTCCTGTTTGATTTTACTCCATGTGACTCGTTTCCCCTCTGACTGAGATCATTTGATGTTAATATCAATCCTCTCTTTCTTTACAGCTTCCTTTGCCAACCTGTCCACCTTTTCATTTCCTGCTATACCTGAATGTGCTGGAACCCACATGAACATCACATCTGTCCCCTGTTTAACCACCTGGGAATGTGTAAATATGATTTCATATAATACATCTTGACGACTGTGAGATGATCCTGATTGAATACTGTATAAAGCGCTGACTGAATCACTGCATATCAGCACTTTCCTTCCTTTCATTTGCTCAACACATTCTAATGCAACTAAAATGGCGTACAACTCTACTGTGTACACGTTCAGGAAATCTGACGTTCTCTTCACTACTTCAACCTTGAACCTTTTGGGATAAACGCAGCTGATCCTGTTGCATTTGTCATCGGGTCTTTAGATCCATCTGTGAATACTTGTACATGATCTCCATATCTCTGTTCTATGTGTTCATAGAATTCACTAAATCAACATTTCTTTCCTTTATCTTTAGTAACTCCAAGTCTACTTCAGCTGTCTCAAGCATCCACATTGGAACTGGTGGCCATAAAACAGCTGGACTGATATCCTTGTCATACACTCCCATATCTCTCGCCACTCTATCCCCTATCCATCCAAAACTGGACTTAATTGTTCTCTCTTTTTCCCAGCAATCCTTTAACACTGATTTTGTTGGGTGACTATCTCCATGTCCTCTCAAGTTCAGCCAATAATTAGCTAATAGCTGTTTCCTCCTTAAACATAGTGGCATCTCTCCTACTTCTACCTGAAGTGCACATATTGACGATGATTTCACTGCCCAAACACATATCCTAAGAGCCTGTGCCTGAATCATGCAAAGCAAAGTGTTGTCTTTGCTGCAGATCCATATACCACACTCCCATACTCAATCCTAGTTCTAATTAACGCCACATATATATATTTTTAGGCAGCAACATCAGCTCCCCAATCCATTCCTACAAGACATCTCATTACATTTATTACTTTTTTGCATTTATCAACAATATTCCTGATGTGTTCCTTCCATGTCAAGCGGACATCAAAGAATACCCCTAAAAGACGAAATGAGTCAACTCGTTCTATCTTATTTCCAAACAATGTCAACCCAATATTCTCCCCAATTTCCTTTCGAGAAAAGAACATGATCTTTGTTTTTTCCACAGAAAATGTAATTCCCCATTTAATCCCCACTTCTCAACTAAACTGATCCCTTTCTGACTTTTATTTACAATAAATTGTATATTCTTTCCACAATGCTCCATCATCCGCAAACAATGATCTTCCTATATCTGTTGGGATATTATCAAATATATAATTTATCATAAAATAAATGTCAATATCATAAAAATAAAATCGGACTTATCACACTTCCCTGTGGTGTTCCATTCTCTACAACATACTTTTTAGATATTTCATCACCTATTTTTACTTGAATCGATCTCTTGTTCAGAAAATCCATTATCCAATTAAAAATCCTTCCCTTGACTCCCATGAGATGTAACTTAATCAAAAGTCCCTCTATCCAAAGCATATCATCAACATCACATCTCAACATCAAAAAATACTGCAACTACTGTTTCTTTTGTAACCTGAGCTTTTAGATTAAATTTTCTTACAACATCTTCTAAACTTACCACCGGATCCATAGTTCCTCGCCCTTTTCTAAACCCACTCTGATATTCTGCCATCATCCCTCTTTTCTCTAGATAGTACACCATTCTTTCATTTACCATGCGCTCCATCAGTTTACAAACATGTGATGTTAAGGCGATTGGCCTGTAGTTTGCTGCATTGCTTGGATCTTTTCCTGGTTTCCTTATAGGAACAATCACTGCCTCCTTCCAGCTAATTGGCACCCTCCCTTCCTCCCATACCTTATTATACAACATTAACAATCTTTTAAGTGCCTCTATACTTAAATGCTTTAACATGATATAACATATCTCATCTTTCCCTGGAGCACTCATTCCAGATTTAGCCAATGATTTTGTTAGCTCTCCCATTGTAAAAGGTAAACTTATCTCATCCTCAACATGATTTTTCTTGCTCAGTGCTTCAATATTTTCAAATTTTGTTTTGTCCCTGTACCTTTTTGCTTCCTCACTCAGATTATTAGAACTGTTTATTGTAGCAAACGTTTTAACCATTAATTCTGCTTTTTCTTTATTAGTTGTTGCCACATTCTGTCATTTAACACAGGATAATTCCAATCTCTTCTGTCCCCTCTCATCCTTCTAATCATAACCATGAAAGTATAGGACTTCATTGTTCATGGAAAACAGAAAACAATTACTATAACTGTATGGTTTTTAATTCTGTAATTTCTTTAATGCAAGAAGAAGTGTTATAAGGAGAAAAAATAATTTAACACTAAACTCACCTCTTCGAGTTTCTGCACATCTTGTTTGGTCAGTATCCGGTCCACATTAAAGCCATTTCTAGGGTCCAGCACCACAGCTTTCACCTGACAAAATGCAAACAGGACAAAACAATGCATGTATTAAATACAGTATATCATTAGTATATATGATAAATATAAATAAACAGTTTATAAATGGAGTTTTAATGTACTCCACACATGCCAGACTGGTTAGTAGAAGGGGAGATGTAGCCTATATTTATATTTATGTTTAAATAAATATAAAATGACATTTTTAACTGTTATTTGAAGGGTTTTAACCTGTTAACACATGAAAAACATTTATGACTGTCTTACTTAATTTATATCAAGCATTAAACATGTTGAACTAGTGGTAGTTACCAGCTAACCTTAAGCTACAACGTAGTTAGCAGGTTAGTCCTGGTTACTGACCATGAAAGCCACCAGAGTTTCAGACACCGCATGTCCTCTCACCGCACACTCCCGCACTATGTCGCCAATAATGTTTTTAATGAGGCAAATAAGATCTTAAAGGAATAAAGAAATAACACTAAGAAAATAAATGAGCTCAAATTTGAAATGCAGTTTGTCAAACAAAGAGAGAACCTTTACTGCAGTGCACTTTCATAAACATTGGTGACATATAAGAGGCTATTTTAAAAACACCTTTTTCAATCAAAGCAGCACAGGCTGAAAGTTCAGACCTATATGTATCACTACATCCTACATAGAATAATCATGTCACTTATTCACTTGATCAGACATTGGGTCCCATTAAAGATCGGGTAGATGGCTGCATGAGAGCTACTCATTTTATATATTTTTAAATGATACAATTAAAAAAAATCTGTTCAGAAATGATGACATGGCTTATTGTTATCTCCGGGCCTTTAGAGCATCTGAAGTAATCTGAGCTGTGAAACCTGAAGACGGCACACTACAGTTTTTCAATGTCTCAGATATCCTTTTCTAAACTCTGAGAAAAGCAACCTACCCACCTACATTACTCGACAAAACAAAAAGCTTATTTTTGGCTTCAAACCAAAGTTGTTAATTGAACGCACACTCCACATCTAACCTCAGACACACATTTCAAAATACTCCGGTGTAGGAATAGGCTTGAGAAGATGTCTGATCAGAGGCTTACTATAAATATATTTACTTGGGATACTTTTCATAATCATCCCTGAGCCAATGAGTTTATTTTTTTATTTTAATCGTCTGTCATTCATTTTTCAAAATAGGCTACACTTAACTACCCATCTTATTTTCAGGAGATTAGGAGTAAAATGATTCTCATGTACAGAGAAAATGGTCTGTTGTTATGAGGTGTAAAACAAAAACACAAGCTTACTGTCTCATAAAGAAGAGTAGAGGTCTATGAATAACCAAAAGAGGGGCGCCGGTAGCACAGTGGTTCATCAACACGCCCCATGTACAGAGTCTACAGTCCTAGGCTTGAATCCGACCTGCGGCGTGTTGTTCCCCACTCTCTCGCCCTGATTTCTTACTCTATCTCCCACTGCCCTGTCTCTCAAATAAAGACATAAAGAAATAAACCTTTGTAAAAAAGAAAGTTTAACCCAAAAGGCAAGGATGTTGTGTATAGGTACAGGAACATTAGCTTTAGCTTGAAGGTTTAATGCCGCCCCAGAGAATGTTTGCATGTTTTTTTTCATGTAACTTGAATCTGCTTTTTCCCACAATGATCTATTTTTGATCAAAATGTTAATCAGTCATATCTGTTGAGCTGCTGCTGCAGGAGCACACTAACATGTAGAGAACATTGAGATTCTTTTGTGAAGTGTTTAGTATATTCAGTAACAACACGAACAGCTGTCCTAATTGTGTTTAGAGATCTACAAACTAATTGGGTAAAATCATAACTGTAAAATACAGGGTTCTTGAGACTTTTTAATCCGAGTTGTATCAACAATCTTTCTGATTTAAAGTAAGAATTCAGGTTAAAATGTGTTCCTTAGAAATCTGAATGATTACAGTACATGTCTGTGTTCACTGAGAGTTCAATCTACTTGTTTGTTGTTGACAGAGCGGCTTTGTGTCCCGCTTTGGAGCGAAGCAGGGCTTGGAGAGCCAGGTGAAGAAGGTGTGCTGTTGGACTCTGCTGGCTGTGAGCATCCTGACCTACTGCGTTTGGAAGAGAGCGGTTTAGCCAACACTGCCACCTACCGACCACAACCAGGAACTGTCAGAAACTGAGCGACAGTATGGAAATGTGTGACGAGGTGGTTTAAGATGCATCACTTTATTAGTAAGAAGCTGGATAATCAGTATGTTACCTTCAAACTATCAATTGAATTCAAACACCAAACACTGCATGTGATATCTGATGAACACTTTCCTTTCAGCTTGTAATTTAATCATTTTAATTAATTTTTAGTGTAATTATGTATATATATATATACACATGCTCTTTGTCTAAATTTTAGCAGCACCTTTATCTACAATGAATAAAAATAGCAAAACATTGAATGAACCACATTTATATCCAGAAGCTCCATCATGATCTGACTACTTTTCATTTAAGTCACATAACAGATTTTAAATGTTTACTTCTGTATTTCTGGAAAAACACCAGCCATGCAACTACACCTTATCTACAGTGTAGAGCCTCTACTCTAATAAATACTTTGACTTCATAGTTATATCTCATTAATTGTGAAGTAGCCTGTGAATACTATTAAACACATTAAGACTTGAAAAATGCAGAAGAAACTTTTATTCACATGAACAGCAGACAGAACACTGAAAACTGGAAAACACTTGGTTGGAACGTTACATTTTCAAGGCAGATTTGCCAGCAAAGCTTTGGACAATTTAAGGTTTAGGCAAGCTCCTCCTCGCCTTCCTCCTCAAACTCTCCGTCCTCGTCGGCGGTGGCGTCCTGGTACTGCTGGTACTCTGACACCAGGTCGTTCATGTTGCTCTCAGCCTCTGTGAACTCCATCTCGTCCATACCCTCGCCGGTGTACCAATGGAGGAAAGCTTTGCGCCTGAACATGGCTGTGAACTGCTCAGAGATGCGCTTGAACAGCTCCTGGATGGCGGTGCTGTTGCCGATGAATGTGGCAGCCATCTTGAGGCCACGGGGAGCAATGTCACAGACAGCGGTCTTCACGTTGTTGGGGATCCATTCAACGAAGTAGCTGCTGTTTTTGTTCTGCACGTTCAGCATCTGTTCGTCCACCTCCTTCATGGACATGCGGCCACGGAAGATAGCAGCCACTGTCAGGTAGCGGCCGTGACGTGGGTCGCAGGCAGCCATCATGTTCTTTGCGTCGAACATCTGCTGGGTGAGCTCTGGTACAGTGAGGGCCCTGTACTGCTGGCTGCCTCGGCTTGTGAGGGGAGCGAAGCCTGGCATGAAAAAGTGCAGACGAGGGAACGGCACCATGTTTACAGCCAGCTTCCTCAGGTCAGCATTGAGCTGTCCGGGGAACCTGAGGCAGGTGGTAACGCCGCTCATGGTGGCAGAGACGAGGTGGTTGAGGTCACCGTAAGTGGGGGTTGTAAGTTTAAGGGTGCGGAAACAGATGTCATACAGAGCCTCGTTGTCAATACAGAAGGTTTCGTCTGTGTTTTCTACAAGCTGGTGGACTGACAGTGTGGCGTTGTAGGGCTCAACGACTGTGTCTGATACTTTGGGTGAGGGCACCACGCTGTAGGTGTTCATAATACGGTCGGGGTACTCTTCACGGATTTTGCTGATGAGCAGTGTGCCCATCCCAGAGCCAGTACCACCACCAAGAGAGTGTGTGAGCTGGAAGCCCTGCAGGCAGTCACAGCTCTCTGCCTCCTTCCTTACTACATCCAGGACAGAGTCCACCAGCTCTGCACCCTCCGTGTAGTGACCTTTGGCCCAGTTGTTGCCAGCACCACTCTGGCCTAGAAGAGGAAAAGAAAAGGGAATTAAGCTTAACAGTACTTAAATGCAAAATGAGAAGTAGCTAGGAATGTAAGGACAAATGAACAATTACCAAAAACAAAGTTGTCTGGCCTGAAGAGCTGGCCGAAGGGTCCGGATCCATGGTAGAGTCCATGGTTCCTGGCTCCAGATCCACCAGCACAGCACGAGGAACATATTTGCCACCTTCAAGAAGCATATAGGACGTGAGGGTAATGTTCACAAAAAAGCCAAAAAGTTTATGCCCATTAAAACATCTAATTCAACCAAGGGCGTAACTTTGAGTCGAACATTGGAGGGGGTTGAGACTTTTTGCCTCAATAAAATCACCAAAAGTGTGTTTACGTCTCTGAAACAGAAATAAACTGCTTGCAGACTGACTTTCTGTCTAAGAGGTCCAACTTGTCTTGGTGGATATGGCAAAACTGCTACATGGTTCTGCCATGCACTAAAGCGCCTCTCTGCTTCAGAAGATGAGACTGGTACAACAAGGAGCAACCTGACCAGAGTTTCGACTGCAATGAATAAACCACGCACTTCTACTGGCAAACCTGTAATAATCTCTGCAGCATCTGTGCTGCAACTGCATGGGTAGTTGAGTCTGAACATGGGTAGTTGAACTGCAAGCAACTGGGTGTTCATTTCTGGATATTCATCCACCACAGAATCAATTTTCCCAGTGAGCAGGGTGTTTTCTAGTTTCTGCAGGGTCAGTAGACCATCCTGCTGAAATCTGTCTGCTAGCTGTGAGTCAGCAATGTCAAGCACCTTATAATACTCTACTCTGTAGTGTTCCATGGGAGTTTTGGCCCTGTACGCATCTGCTTCTCTGTGTAAGCGCTTGGGTGGTTTTCTGATTTGTTGCACTGTAATGGTCTCTAAGTCCAAAGACTCCACCATGTGAGATGCCCTCTCAAAAAGGCTTTGAAAAGCATCATCATTTCTTTTGCTTCTCAAGAGTTGATTGGACACAACCAACAGCCTGTGCATACCAGAGATGGTCTGTGTTTTTCTTTGGTGAGAAGTGTTCAGACATTCTAGTTCTCCAACCACAAGACCCAGCACAGTGTTGCCTTTAATGAATTGATGTTGCAGACCATTAGCAGTAGCTGCACTAGGTGAACTGTTATCTGCCATCTCCCCCAGGGACATGAGGACAGAGTCATACTGTGTGAGCACAGACCGGATGGCACTTTGTCACAGTCCATCTAGTTTGGCAGAGAGGTTTCAGAGCAATGGAGGTACCATGATCAGATGTAGCAATCTGATGAAACATCTCTATATTTACCAGAAAGTCCACTTCAGGTTCCCAACTGATGAACCCAGTCAAGTGCATCTTTTACCATTTTTGAAGCTGTGCAGGCCTTTTGTGTGACCAAGTTTACACAATGTGCTCCACAGTGCACGTATGCAGCTAGGGGCTGTTTCTGTCTGATCAGAGCCTGTGCACCTCAGTACTTGCCAGACATATTGGCAGCGCCATCATACGTCTGCCCACGTAATGCTGACAGAGGCAAGTTTAACCTGCAAAGTACGTCTAATGCCATGTTTGCAAGACACTCCCCTGTGGTTTCTGTCACAGAATAGAATCCGATTAATTCATGAGGAATTAAGTCATGGTCGACATATCTGAGACACACTGACTCTTGTTCTTGGCCTGAGATACCTTGTGTTCCGTCTACAACTAAAGCAAAGTGAGTGACTGGAAGACATCGAATGGTATCAGCTATTCCTCCAATTATGTCATTGCTCATTTGGCTGAGAATCTCATTCTGTATGAGCGGACTGGTGTAATCCTGCTCATGTGTCTCCAACCATTTTTGAAAGGCTGGATCATCTTCTACTTTGTCTTTAAGAAGCTGGGACAGGTTTCCCATTCCCTGAGCATGACCTCTTAAAACTAACCCTTGTCGGGCTAAATACTTGATGGAACCAACAATGTTAAGCAGTGCCTGCCTGGCTTCATCTTGTTGCCTGGATACAACTGAGGACAGTTGTGAAGCTACAGTGTTCCCTTCATGAGCATATACGGTCACTGCATGGACATGCGAGTGGCTCTTTGCATGAATTGAAAACTTCTCAACTGCTCCTTTCCAGTTTCTAAACCCTGTACTGACAAAGGCAGGGTCTGACTTGCTAGCAAATGGTGACTTTTTGGAATAGATTTTGGCACAGTGGAAACATTAAAACCCGTTTAAAGTGGCACTGTAGTGCAGCCATGGAAATATTACAAACCAACTTTGTTGAAAGGATAAAACATCGTTGGCTCGATTCTGCACAACAATAAACTTGGGATGTGGTTGTGCAGGCTTGGTACAGGTGGTAATATCTGAATCATCGACTTGTCTGTCCCTGTTGTCTGTATTCGGCTGATGTGGCTCGGTCATCTTATAGAGAAATGATAAGAACAAGATCTGTCTGTTAAGTAACTCCAATTACATAGCTAACTTTTAGCAAAACAGAACTAGTAGTAATGAGTGAGAAAGAAAATTGAGTTTAAGTACACTATTGATTTTTTTTAAATTCAGAGCATGACCTCGTCAGAGCATAATCATTTTTACCTGCTCATCTGAAACCTCTCCACAGACTGGAATGCTGCTCTCAGCCTGTCTCTGAGGAAAATCACACGATCACTCCTATGGATAACTAAAACTATGTTTTTAGCCTGCTTAACAACATTTTAACTCTGACCTCATTACCTGGTCACCTGTGCCTCCTCTCTCTGGTCCTCCTCTCTTCCATGCTACTTTCACCTTCTCTGATACACACAGTGCAGCAATTTTATATATATATATATATATATATACATATACACACACACACTCAAGATGGCTTATCCTGTCCCAGCTTTTTACAGGGTGTCTCAGATATGTTGATCATTTTAATTCTTCAGGAGATATTCATTGGATTGTATTTATTGTCAGAAACCACAGGGGAGTGTTTTGTGAACATGACAGGAAATAATGGTAAGGATATCATGTTGATGTTGCTTTTTGTATTTAAATTGTGCCTTGTCAGAGCATACCATTCCTACCTGCTCATCTGAAACCTGTCTCTCGCTGCTCTCAGCCTGTCTCTCTTCACCTTCTTTGATCTGATACACATTAAAACAAGACACCAAATAATTACTCATTACAATTTCAAATCATACATAGTAGTGATCATATATGGTCACGGAACAATCATTTTCATGTATATAGACGATCTTTGGCTGATCAAGAGCTCTCCTATTGGCTTTTAGCCCATCATGTGACGGCACACGGGTCTCCTATTGGACACACTGATGGGCTCAATGATGACAAAGTCGCCTGTTAGCTGAATAGCGAATCTGACTAACTGGCTAAGACACAGCACAGCAGAAAGGAGGACTAACTTTTGTTCAGTTAACATTATTTGACTCGTGAGTGGTGGCACTGGAGCCCTAGCAGTAGCGTACCTCCTGTTGGGAAGATATTTTTATTCTTTTGCCCAACCAACAACTTAAAATTGTTGGTTGGGCTTTCTTTTTCTGTCGTGCTGGCTTCATACATACACGGGGAGAGAGACTGGAGGGGAGGGACCATGGACATATAAAGAGACTGGAGGGGAGGGACCATGGACATATAAAGAGACTAGAGGGGAGGGACCATGGACATATAAAGAGACTGGAGGGGAGGGACACACAGGTCTGAGGTGGGCAAAACCAAATCTCAGAGCAGGAGGGGGCGCAGACAAACGTCACTATTTATGACTGCTAAATTGAGAAAATCTACCACATTGTTGTGTTTATAATACTTAACATTCATTATCAATAATTATGATATCATATTGGGTGGGTTGTGGTGGCTGGTTTGGATTATTGGGTGGGTTGCAACCCACCAATCCCCCCCATAAATTACACCAATGAATTCAACCTTACCTGTGGCTTCATTGTAGTAGACATTGATCCTGTCAAGCTGCAGGTCACTGTCACCGTGGTGTGTGCCAGTTGGGTCAAGGCCGTGCTCATCACTGATCACCTCCCAAAACTGAAATATAATAAAACATTTTAAGACATTGTTGGCTGATAAAACATAAACAAGTGACAGGGGAATGAGTAGGCAGTAATGGAAAGTGGATGCAGATCATTATATATCGGTTTCTTTTTTAAAGCTGATGTAGCAGTTCTATAGACGTTGATTACGTCATTGTTCAACTACAACTTCCCGCCGTTCAGCAGAACGCGCGCGCGGCCTCATCGCCGATTGGGTACGTCATTAGCTACGTCATTAACCGCCAACACGCAGACCTTTGTTCAATTTACATTACAGCCCAAAACCAGCGAAAACCCTCATTTCATATATGTCGCATTGCGGGAACGATTACGTCACCGAATAAGATGAAAATAATGATTTTAATCCTCCGCAGTGGTTAACTGATATCTAACGGTTTGATGTACAAATCATTAACATAATGTATCAGATTTGTAAATTAAGTCAAATAGATTTATATTTGTTACAATTCGACGCATCGCAACCCATAAGAGCAGCTCTTGAGATTTAGGTTTGGATTAAACATTAAAGTAATATTTTCATAAATAGGACACAAAGCAGCACAGAGGACGCGGCGTTTCTTTTCTAAAATACATCGAGTTCAACCGCACTAAAAATATAAAAAGCTGTACTAACCTTGGCACCAATCTGGTTTCCGCACTGGCCGGCCTGGAGATGCACAATTTCCCTCATTTTGTTTCTGTTTGGTAGACTGACTGCTTCAATTAATGACTTAAAGTGTCTGTTAGCGTGTAGCAACGGCGCAACCATCTATTTTATACTCCAGCTGAGCCCCGCCCTCTACCCCTCAGCTCGAACGTTGGTTGGCTCATTTCTTTATGATTGACGTACACGAATAGATTTAGACCAATGAAATCGTCCCTGTCTTCTCCACTATTGGTCCAGTGTGTCTGTCAATCACATTCATGTCAAACGTGTGACTACTGTCTAATCTGTCGACGTTGGCCGTGACGTTGGCCTACGTCCCTCATGACGGCGGAAAAGAAATGCGACACCGACAATAGATTTAATTCATTTCACAGCCGCATGAAAGCCATAGACTGTAAATATTATATATATATATATATATATATATATATATATATATATTTTATATTATATTATATTATTATATATTATTTTACATGCAAGCGTGTAAAAATAAAATGAAACTCATCGATCAGCTAATCTTAATAAACTATTTTGACTGTATCTAGTTATAAAATGTGGAGCCAATTTTAAATATTTAAAACAAAAATACACTGTTGGTCTACTAGATATTAAAAAATATTTAACAGCTAAAAAGAACAGAACCATTTATTAAATAAAAAATGTACATCTATAGTGAAAATATATCTTTATATCTTAAACTGTATTAATTAATTTTTCACTTTGACTTGATAACTTTTTTTGATTCATGACGATTTGATAGTTTTTATGTAGCCTACTTATAACTTGGGTTTTAATTAAGTGCTATAATATATATACAGTGTATGTACCGTATATATGTAAATCTCTATATTCAAAAATAAAATTACACACATTAATATGCATTGTCTTTAACTGAGAGATCTTCATTGCTGTTTGACTGCTTTTATTTTGAAATAAAGTAAAGACCTTCTGGTGTATCGAAGGTTACAACAATAACTTAACCTCGTAAAAAGAAACTGATTATTATCAAGACACTAATATTGTAAGCAGAATTAATATGGGGTTTTGAAAACAGGACTGTGTGTTTCCTCAGATATAAACTGGATCTTTGTGGTCTAAAACCTGGATCTGAGATCAGGCCTGGTAGTTAACTGTGTTTACACTCTTTCACAAAGGACATTTCTTTTTAACATTTCTCAGTTATTTCTACAGACTGCAGTTCTTTGATATTCTGTTTGTGTGCTCCTTTCTTTTGACAACTTTCTGTTCTGTGATGTATTGATTTTTCATTGAGCTCCATACCACACTAAAAGGATAAGGTGTTGGCTTTTCCTTTCTGCACTTACAATTATTTTTATGTTTCTTTACAAATATGGATTTGTTCTTAACTTCCAGTGAAATATAAACATTTAAGTAACATTGAAACCCTTATTAATATAGTCAATTCAATTCAATTCAATGAGGCTTTATTGGCATGAAACTAACTTTAACAACGTTGCCAAAGCATAAAAATACAATTTGTCAAAATATTCAGACAGTACACAATAAACAGTGATATGAACATTAACAGAACATTAAGATTGATTTATAGCAATTATATATACAGTATATAGTGTGTGTGTGTGCGTTCTTGATCCCCAAACTTAACACTATTTGCACTATAGAGGCCTCTAATTGACATAAAATGACCGTTCACTGAAACATCTGAAGACAGTGGTAGTAAATGTCTCGACCATGGTTGTCAGATGATGCTGTAGGGTCCACAACAGTTTGAAGGTCTGCCACATCTTGGTCACTTACAGGTGAGGGGAAATCTGGGACCACAACCCCACATTCTGGAAGGTGCTCATGACTGTGAAGGGCACTCTCCCAGTCAATGTCAAGTTCTTGCAGATCCTAGGATTCAAACAAACAACTTTACTTTGACAACCCTTGTTTCAATTAAGCAAAAATGTTGGCCAATTCCTATGACAAATGAATAGGCCTTGTTGTTTCAGTTGTTGAGAGGACTGTATGTTCAACAGAGATAAATGCAGTAATGTAAGCATGCACCTCAACATTATCAACCTCGGCTGTGCTGTTTTGCAGCAGCCCCATTTGCCACAACTGCTGAGGGGTCATGTTTCCTTCTGTGCGGAGTGGGTGATGGTTCCAGCCCTCAGTGAAGGTTTGAAGGTCACTGCGTAGACGAGGTAGGAACACAAAATGCACCAGGAAGACGTGCAACGTGTTTGAGATGTCTAGCAGTCCCTCTTCTTCGAGACTGTGCAGCACATCATAGTATGTGCTTGTTACTGCGGTCCACACATCTCTCCAAAGCCGCTCGATTCGGTCATGAAAAAGTTGTAAGATAAAAAACAATCACAGTTTTATCTGTTGAGTGAGGAATAGTGTAAATTGTAAAAAGGGGCACTTAAATAATAAATAAATGTATAATACAGTACTAAACTGTAGAGAATCAGACTTGTAGCATTGCATCAAACAGCATCATTTGGAATTTCTCTGTCAGGGTCCAGTACAATGTCAGACCAGGAGACTGAGATCCTTAGGCAACGGGGTACTGGGGAATGGAATCAGCCCCTTGTTCATATGGATTTTACATGTGCTGATAAGGCAATAAGTTGTTTTCAGATTGATGTTGTTAAATTAATTAGGTGCATCATATCTATAGTCTTGATAACTACACACAGTGATAAATTATGCTGAGTCAAGGTTCAGGCTATCTTGCTAAACATTTAATCGGGCAATATCAATGTTCTCCACATCCTGATCACCTCAGATCCTGAAATATGTGAAGAGGTATTAAAAGATGCAAAATTCTATATATAGTTATTATTCAGAACATCCAAATTGACTTGTGTGTGTGTGTGTGTGTGTGTGTGTGTGTGTGTGTGTGTGTGTGTGTGTGTGTGTGTGTGTGTGTGTGTGTGTGTGTGTGTGTGTGTGTGTGTATATCAGACTGCACTGTCTTTTGCTTGAGGGCAAACCGTTCTTATCACAGGAGGTCAGGAAGAAAGCGAGGCCAGTAGATGCCCTATGGCAGGTTCTAGGTACAGGACATGGACAAAGATCATAAAAGTACCACTTTAATAATACTATGACTTATGTCTGTCACAGATCACAAAAACAAAGGAGGACCCAGATGCAGGATTCACTAAAACTATTTATTCTTCAAACAAAAGGCAAACAAAAACTTACTTCCAAAAAATCCAACAAGAGAAGGAGCCACGGGTAAACTGACATGCAACAAATGACACCGACAAACACATACAATGAACTGAGACAGAAGGGAAGAAACACAGAGGCTAAATAGACATGGGGTAATCAAACACAGGTGAGACTAACAAGACACAGGTGAAGACAATGAGGGCAATCACAATGGAGGGAAACACACAGAGGAAGGAATGGACACAAGAAACACTGAGGACAACTCCAAAATAAATACATGAAACACTGAAGACACACAGAACTGAAGAATGAACAAAACACACGAGAACATAAAGAAACACTAAACACTGAAAATACAAAACTAAATAATACCAAATCATGACAAAGTCTAAGCATAATTTGTTGAAACGGCTTCATTTAATAGTTTTACATGCAACCACAGAGAAATTATCCATAAACCCATGCGTCACAAAATACTGTATATTATTTGAATCAATACCTTTCTGGAAAAGCCATCTATGCCCCCAAAAATGACTATGTTGTACCTATATAGGAGAAAGTCAAATTTAGTATATTGTATGTGTTTGTTACAGATGATTCATTCATTTGACAACTTCATGTGAAAGCAACTTACCTTATGAGTTTGTGGTTAGTATCCACATGCACAAGAGATAGGGGGGCTCTTACAGAGCAGCTTCTTCTCACAACACAGCCTAACTGTGTCAAGCGAGCAAGAATCCCAGCTGCATCTACTCTATGCATATAGCTGCTTTCATTCTGTTCCACTGTACCCTGTGGCCTAAGGATCTCAGTCTTCCCATTACCAATCTGTAGCCAATATTTGGCATTTCAGCTTTAATGTTAGACACTAAGGTGTCTAAAAAATTTAGTCTAAAAATTAGTTTAAGTTCTACTTCCACAAGAGTGACTTTAAGCTGACAACACTGAGTGTCCTCTCTGCTCCTTTACAGCTGCTGAGAAATATTCTAATGAACTTCATTGAAAAGTCCGAAAGTCGAAATGCATTGAAACAAGATTGATTTTTTCATTTGCTAAATTAACAACACAGTTTTTTCTAAAGAAATTTACGTTATTGCCTTTTAAAACATTCTAAATGTGCTCACAGTTTGCTGTCTGACATTAGGCTACGCAGACAGCTGCGAAGTCGGTTTAAGAGCCGTTGAAGCTTACAGGCGGATCCTAAACCCTGTTGGCGCAACTGAAAAGAGGACAGTGTACTGTACCATAATTATTCCATAGATAGGCTACTCAAAAGCCGCGGGAGCTCCGGAGTATTTGCGGTTAAAGAGTAACCGCCCATACGGGACGCGCTAATCAGTACAGCGAACTCCCCAGCAATAGCGCGGCGTGGACGTGATTGGCCGATCCTGTACCCGTTTTCTATTGGTTGATTCGTCATAAAATCCGAGAGCAGAAGTTTGAGCTGCGAGCGCGAGAATATCTGAGAGCAAGCAAACATTAAACCCTAACCCTAAACACAAGCAGCAACTATTTGAGTACAAAGAGGTTTTTGAGAGAAAGAATGAAAACATCTGAATGTAAAATCAATAAGTATTGCTCTCAAAACTTAAAAACCTGTTCTTAAGAAAAATAACATGCTCTTAAATAAAGATAGTATATTAATCCCATAGTTTTGGTTTCATCCTGGTGCTCAAGGGCGACATCTACTGGATCAAAAAATGGCATATAAAGCCTTTAATGAGCTGGTGAGGCTGAAATGAAGTAAACAGACTCTGAAGTAAACAACATTTAATCTAATCACATGAAATGAGCATGTTATGACAACTTACTGTAATTAAATTACAAGCTAAACAAATGTTTTCAGTGGATTTATTTGTCCCCCCAAACAAGTGAATCTAGGTGAAGCAGAAAACATTTGACCTACTTTCTAAATTGTGTTCTCATCTGATGCAGGAGGATTTTGATACAGTGAGACTTTTGATCCAAACTGTTTACATACTGTCCTGTGGGCGGTTCAATACTACATTCAGTACATTTGTAAAGGCACATGAATGCATCATGAGTGGTTTAAGATGTGACTGTACATTACAACTTTTCAGGAGGGGGTCAAGTTTATTCAGCTGATATAAATACAAAGAGATTCAGTGCATTGTGTGAACGTTTGTATGGAAAATAAGAGAGTTATAGACAACTTCTGAAAAGCTCTTAATTACATGAAACACTGAAAAGACTGTCATGTTATAAAAATAGGTTTTTAAAGCAAGATAATACGGTGGATAGTAATCAACCAAACATTATTGAAACCTCTAATGGAGCAGTGTTAGTGGCTGTATGGTGGGCAGGAGACCCTAAACAATCAAAACGTATAATAGATAAACTGAAGCAGTGCGTACATAAAGCGTCTTTGGTTCAGCTGTATTCTGTATCTTATTGTTGATAATATCTCATAGTAGCTGAGGTAATAAGTTAAACAGTAAGCACCAATCCACATTTATTACAAAATACTCAATTTCCCATAATGCTGTTGGGTCTTCTATTCTGTGAGGCATCAGACAGTCTTTTTGTTGTCTGAGCTCTGTGGCTTGTGAAGACAGTTTCTCATTTACATGATTGTTAATATGTGGATAGAGAGATGACATCACACCGTTGGGAGGTTTTTTTTTCTTCTTTTCCACATGAATTGAGAGTTTTCTCAAAGGTTCTTCATGCACACCTGACAGCGGCTGATGCGTGACAGGAGCTGGCCCGCCTTGAGCGTCTCTGATGCCGGCTCAGTGTGGAACGACTGATCGACGGAGCTGAGCCAGAAGCTGTGTTTGTTAGCGAAGTAGTGGCATGTTCCTTTGGCCCCGTTGCACTCCAGGAACGGTGTCGTGCGGAAATCCTCCAGGCAGGAGCCCGGCGACGACAAAGACTGACCTCCGCCTTCATTTCCTGCTGCTGTGTGCTGTGGAGACAAAGGTGAGGGGGGGGGGGGAGAAGCGAGGCAGGTGAGAAGTCAAATGCACAATTTGATGTTTGGTTCAACAATGAACTGACTACAGTGACCTCACAGTATTTAAGTTTCTGTAGCTTAAGCACAGCAAATAATTAATTTAGTCCCGTGTCACAAAGTAAACATAGGAACAGACTGTTTTTAAGAAATAATCTCCTCCTCAATTAGAAATCTCCAACCCCTCCATCCCACTCACGTTGGATTTGCGAGGTTATGTCAGTTCTTAAACTGGAAAAAATTAGATGCACGGTTCAGGGTTCATCGAAGAGATTTCCAAAAACTTGGAATCCTTTCTTTAAGTATTATGCAAACATATTTGATGCTAATACTCTAGACCAGTGATTTCTGACTCTATCCACTGTCCTATCTCTAAAATAAAAGGCACAAAATGCCCAAAAATAAATCTTAAAAGAATGTACTCGATTGTGCTTGTACAACTGGAGTGGCAATAAACACAACAAATCTTCAAAATCACAAGAGCTAAAATTATTTTATATTTTTTATTACTGGGAAGCTCCATTTAAAAAGATAAATAAATACCTAATTTCAAATACTAGAATAAAAAGCAGTAATAAAAATAGCAATAAGGAGATTACTTTCCGTCACCAGTGTTGGGTCAAGCTACTGAAACTCTCCCCATGCTGCAGCATGCGCACCTTTTCATGAAGACCCCCCGTCCCACAAATCCCAGTTTGCAAAACAGGAATTGTTTTGTAGATCTGGAGCCTCCAATAATTTTTTTTTTTTTCAAATGTCCCAAACCTCCTCTGTTTTTTATGATTTATAACAACTGTTAACACAAGCTCAGGGGTACAACAAATGATCACTGAAATCATTTCTGAAACTATATCAGTTTGATAATTTAGTTTTTTACAGGAGTGAAGCCCTGAACTCACCATGAGGAAGGAGTAGCCAATCCACAGGCTGCGCCAGCCTGCAGGACACTGTGGGATGGTGATGTCCTGGCTGTGGACGGCGATGGCGACCGATGGAGCTTCACACACTGAGCAGCGGCTGATGTACGGTTTGATCTCTGCCTCTTCCACCGGCATCATGGGAAGAGGAGCCGTCGTCGACAGCCAGTAGGACTTATCGTTCCTGCTGGCGTAGTAACAAACGTCTCCGGGGTTGCAGTAGAGGAAGGGCATGGTGTTGAAGCGAGGGAGGCAGGAGCCAGCCAGACCTGAGCAGCACAAAAGAAACAAATTACACAAATTACACAAACAATTCCAGCATGAAACCAAAACAACTCGCGCTGCATTGTTGTGTTAGCATGCTAATGCTAGTGATCTTTATTATGCTGGTATCTTCACACTGCATGTAAATTTACCTGAAATGAGCGTGATCTAGAAACACAGTTAAGCAGTGAGTACAGTATGTTATTCTTCTTTTCTCTAGTCCCACAATTAAACAACTTTTATATACGAGGGGAGGAGTCAGCCGGCCGTCTGGGCGATGTAAACAAACTGAAGATAGGACTCTGAAAACTCTGAAAGCATCACAGACAGTGGGACTCGGGTGTTACACCCATTGTAGACAGTCATGACTCACAGAGTTATTTTCAGAGGATATACTTGATTTATATTATATTTAAGTGTGAAAAATCTCATATAAAGACTTAAAGTGATTTAGAGTCATAGTAACTCTTGTACTGGCTTGCCTAGTTGAACAAGTAAAACACATTGGGGATATCATCACTGAGATCACACAACAGAAGATTGTGACAAAGTTGTTGTAAAAAAACACAAGCTTTATTGTACTGTTTTCATTCATTCCCTGCTCTTCTATATGTGTTTGTGATGTGCAGTTTAAATGTTAGCGCTCTGGCTGGTCTTAATGCATCCAAAATCAAACTGTACCAGCAGTGAAAGCTGATGAGACAGACCTCTTTGTAATGTCTTCTGGTCCACTGGATCACAATGTCAGATAAATGTAGTCTGAGAATGTTTCCACTGATGCGTTCTGACTGAACTGAACTGAAACAAACTCGCTCTGGTGTTTGTCAGCCGAATGCACCGATCATTCATTGTATCAGCTAACTCCCAGCTGCAAAAATTGTAGTTTTAGTTTTAGTTTTTTATTTTGTTATTGTGTCATACATACATCCATATGTATGTATGACACCATAAATTTAAAAAAATGTTCTTGGATCAGAGTGCACTAGGTAAGCTATATTCATTCTCAAGAAACAAAAGGAGAAAGCATGAAGTCAAACTAATTAAACAGACTATCCTGTCTTCTTTTCCAAGCTTTTGAAACAAAATGAGCTTTAAAGGCTTAGTTGATGTTTAAATACATCAAACATTAAACAGCCATTCCAGTTTCTGCACATGTGTCCGCCCCAATATTTCTTATTTTACTTCATGAAACAATAATTCTCTTAAATCATCAGATTTTGTACAATGCAAAAGAAAAGGGACTTGTATCCGTATACAACACATTGTGAGATTGTAGACCCCTCAGAGTGTGGACATAGCTCAGACTCACTTACCCAGGTCCTGATTGTGGGCCATTTCCTGTCCCTCAAAATACAGCAGACTGTAGCCGTCCCACAGTTTGGACATCCCCACAGGACACATGGGCGTCTGTTCTGACTGACTGTGTTTCACCAGCAGGTATCCCACGCTGACGCTGCGGCCCGGCATACCAGGTAAACCCGGGACACCAGTGTTGCCATGCCGACCTATTAAGAAATAAAGAATAACAGATGTGTGTGGAAAATTGAACGTAATCATCAATTCAAGAACAAAATCCATGATATTTCACAACTTTACTACCAGCTACTTAAATTACTGTGACATCATATTTTCATAACATCACAACCTCATCTCTGCTAATATCATGACATAATAATACAAATAATAATAAAATAATGATAAATAATAATAAAAATAATAATAATAATAATAAAATTATAAATAAATAAAAATAAATAATAAAATAATAATAATAAAATACAAATAATAATACAAACAGACTGTGAGACTTTTTTCTTCTCTTTTGACCTTGGATCAGTTTTCAGTTCTTTTCTAATTCATTCTTTAAAGTGACTTTTCCAAAACTAACAATCGAATCCCTCCTCGAAGTTGGCTGTTTCTTAAATCTCCAGCTACTTAAAATCCTGTAATCCAGGATTAAAAGGCTAATACTCAACTGGCCCGCTGTGTGTCAGACGTACCTTCCATGCCTTGCAGACCGGGGTGGCCTATTTGTCCGTCCTCTCCACGAAATCCCGGCGTTCCTGGTCTACCACCGATCCCAGGCATGCCTTTCTGACCGATGGGTCCCATGAAACCTGAAACAGAAAGACGACGCAGACATGACGCAGAGGAAACATTTTCATGTAAAGAAGGTTAAAAATAAATGCTTCATGAGAATAACTAACCGTTACTCCCAGGGGGGCCCTGTGGCCCCGTTACACCTTTGAACCCCATCGGTCCCTTGATACCCTGTGGTCCTGCAGGGCCCCTCTCTCCAGGCATGCTGATGGGAATTGGAAGAGGACCTGGGATGCCTGTAGTCCCAGGCAGACCTGCAGCACAGAAGGATTATTTAATAATGAAGAACACAAACAGAAAAGACAAGTTGTTTTTACCACATCCAAATCCAAGACGGACCTGGGATTCCAGTGTTTCCTTTTGGACCGGGTGACCCTCTTTCTCCCTTCAAACCCATCTGACCAGGAACTCCCATCAGCCCTTGCTCTCCTTTCACTCCTGAAGAAATGACAAATTAATCAACGCTGAACAAAGAATGGAGCTGATTGGTTTTCTTATTAGCCAATCACAGGTTAATACACTGACACACACACGCTCTTATAGTTTCTTTCTGTGCCTTGTATTTGTATTCCCTATCCCTCTTCCTGCATTTTATCCCATCTCTCCCCCTATCCTTTTCCAAGCCAGCTTTGCTAAAGTGCTCATGATGGATGGCCGGGTCTTTGTAATATAGCAATAAGTAAGGTATTTTACCTGCTTTTTGTAAAGTGTCTCGAGATAACACTTGTTATGAGTTGACGCTATACAAATAAAAATGTATTGATTGATTGGTTCCTGTGTGTGTGTGAAATAAGATAACAGTGGTAAAAATCAAACAATTAAAAACATTAAAATAAAGAACTCCCAATAAAAAATAATGTTGACATTCTAATAAGTATAGATTAGTATATTGTATTCATATGTTATTTGGTTAATTTAAATATGTTTTTTAATTGTTGGTAAGTTGTAGTAACTACATTACATACATATATATGTGTATATATATATATATATATATATATATATATATGTATGTATAGATGTGTACAGAGTGTAAAACTGAATTTCCCCTCGCAGGATTAATAAAGTATAAATTATTATTATTACATTACATCTGCAGTTAAGTGCTATAATGTTGCCATAAGAGAATAAAGTGATACTATTGCCAGATCAAGTTTATTGGACAACCTTATCACAAGAACATGTTAATAACACCCGGGACCTGATTCAACATCTGAGGGTTCAGTTCACCTTTAAGTTCTGCTACAGAAAACACTTCACCTCCTGCTCAACAGCTGAACAAAAGCTACGACACCTCCTGCTCACCTTTCTTCCCAGAGACTCCGTTGGCCCCCCTGTATCCAAAAGGACCTTGATTTCCTTTGTACCCTCTCTGACCAGGGATTCCAGGAAACCCGTGATTTCCAAGTATACCCTTCTCTCCAGGAGGAGCATCCACACCCGGAATCCCACTGGGTCCAGGGAACCCTGAGAAAAAAATAAACCAGTTAGGGTTAAGCAGAATTTTGTATGGGAGTGGAAAATCCAAAAATAAAATATCATAATTAATCAACGTCATGTTTAAATTACAGTCTGACATTTTAAAGAGTTTTCTTAAAGAATTTTATGTTTTGAAGAAGAACACAATGAAAATGAAAAAAAAGTAGTATAATCATAATTCATCATATTTGTGATGATAAAAAATTTCAAGTATTTGTCCGAGATCTGTATTTACTCCTTACTATTAAGTAAACTTTGTTACTTTTTAAAGCTGTTTATGTATCTTTTTTTCCCTCAAACTGCATCCTCTCACCTTGGTACCCTTTAGGTCCTACAAAGCCATGGTCCCCACTTGGTCCAGGTCTGTCTGGGGTCCCATCTGGTCCAGATGGGCCGCGGAGTCCCAGCTGTCCAGGAGGACCATGGTCTCCTGAACGAGTTAAAAACGGTATTATTTCAAATGTCACAATGGTTAAACCCCCATAAAGACATACAGAACATCTTTTTTCATTAACTGCTAATACATCAGAGAAACGGCTAACCTGGGGGTCCTTGGAAACCTTTCAAACCCTCTGTGCCAGGAAAACCTGGTTGGTTGTTGGGGATACCGCTTTCTCCCTTCTCTCCTTTGACTCCGGGTTCCCCAACTGGTCCAGAGACATCCAGACCTGCCAGAGATTCAAAGCCAGCCTTACTTCTGAGACATGTTATGTATTCAATATGAGACTCATCTTGAGTGACTGAGCCAAAGGGACTCAAATGATTCTCACTTCTGAAGTTTGTGATTTTTACTGATGGAAAAATAAAAACTGTAATAACTTGTAGTTACAGGTAGAAAGTTAGATGTTCACATTGGACTCAATAGACTGACAAAAGAATAATTTAAGTTATTTGATCCTGAACATTATATGAAAGTTTTGCTGCAAGTCAAACTGCAAATAATATAAGCTCTTTAGCTCACTGCATCGTCTTACGATTTAAAGATATTGTATCTTATCACACTCGTAATAACGTGAAACATTCATGCTCTTTTATTGTTGAAGGTTGCATATGGTTGAATACCTGGTGTTCCAGCGAAACCCTTTTGTCCTTTCAATCCATCTAAGCCATAAAGACCCTTCAGGCCAGGGAAACCTGCAGACATTCACAAAGATCAGGTGGAAGAACATGGTGGATAAACAGTAGATCAAATAGAGAGAGCACTGGGTTTTTATCATGTTACCTCTGTTTCCTGGGAAGCCAGGGAATCCTGGGTGTCCTTCTTTTCCAGAAGGTCCAGGAAAACCTTTCTGACCTTGGTTACCAGGAGTCCCCCTCTGCCCATCTGGGCCTGCAAGATGTCAGAGCATTTAAAATGTTATTTTGTTCATTGGAAGTGTAAAAGAATATGATACAATATGATATGGAAATAGGAAAGAACTCATACCATGGAATCCCAATATTCCTGGTTCACCGAGGTCTCCTCTTTTCCCTTCAATACCTTCAAAACCAGGTGAACCCCTGTCTCCAGGTGTTCCAAAGAAACCTTTCTGGCCTGTAAAGGGGGTATCAAACATCAATTACCAGAAAAACAAAGTAGAGCTGATCAACACTAAAGAAAAACTAAACTACAGTTCGTACCTGGATCTCCTGGAACACCAGACTCTCCTCTCAGTCCGGGAGGTCCTGGAAGCTCGATACGAGGGCCGGTCTCACCTGAAACAACATTCAGCATTTCTCAACACTGTCTCTACTCTTGATCTGCACAAAGATGAACTCGGAGGTTGTACCTTTGATTCCTTTCCTTCCTTTGTCACCTGGTGCACCATAGGCTCCAGGACTCCCTTTGATTCCCTAAAAAAGTCAGAAAGTCATGAATAAGAAGTCAAAACATTTAAAACATTAGAAAATATGACTTTTTTTACTGTATGATGTCACAATGAAAGAAACTGATTGAACTTTTTTACGAGTTAAGAGGAAAATTACACAAATGACAGACGAGATCTATCATTGGATGATTTGGTTCGCAGAGGGTCAGATTTATATTTTTAACTTAAAGGCTTTATATTTTTCACACTTAAATATAATAGAAATCAAGTATATCCTCTGAAAATAACTCTGTGAGTCATGACTGTCTACAATGGGTGTAACACCGAGTCCCAAAATTGCATATAAAGCCTTTAAGGTCAAATCATGAACCTGGTTAAGTCATATGAATTCTTCCCATGTATTTTTTACTCACACCGTCGCCTGACATTCCCTGGAAACCAGTGATTCCACGATTTCCTGTCAGGCCTGGCATTCCTTTTAACCCCGGCAGCCCCTGTGGACCTGGGTCTCCTATGTAACCTTTATCATAGCTGGGCTCTCCAGGAAGACCATGAGATCCCTCTGTGCCCGGCACACCCTGGAGACCCTTGGTACCTTCGGAAAGAGTATGATGAGAGGTTAAGATTTGTGTGACTGGACAGACGAGGTGACAGATTCAGAGTGGATTATATTTGTTTACCTCTTGGTCCAGTGAAACCCTGCTGTCCTAGGTGTCCGTGGTCTCCCTTGACTCCCTTCATGTCAACCTTTGTCTGAGCAGAGATTTCAGGTTCATCCCCGAGTGGCCCCCTCAGACCCCGATCACCTGGTGGACAGTCGTTTTTTATTACATGATAATTCAATGAATTTTATGTGGAAGCCACTTGGATCCTAACAGCCTCACCTTTCTCTCCACTATGACCCATTAATCCTTTTGGACCACTTTGACCCAACAATCCAGGTTCTCCTCTTTCTCCACCGAAGCCCTTCACGCCCACTTCACCCCGGACCCCCTCGAAACCCGACATACCCGTGGACCCTTTGTAACCTGGGAGGGACATGGACCATCAGAAGTAACAGAAAAACGACCAAAACTGCTTAAATCATTTCAGCTTTTTACAATATGTTGTTTTTTTATCTATATCATAAAGTTATAAATATAACTATAGAATAAAACAAACCCTTCATTCCCGGAAGTCCAGGGCGTCCGTCTCTACCAGACTGTCCTGGGTTGCCCGTTGAGCCCAGCTCTCCAACAACACCATCATCACCATAAGACCCGGGGACGCCTTTTAACCCTATAGGACCTGGAGCTCCTGGATCTCCTTCAGGTCCCCTCTGTCCAGTGAAACCTGGTGAGCAGGATGTCAGGCCAGAATTAAAAAAATATGTCAACTATGACGAGAACATTTCTTCTATGGACTGTTTGTGTGTGTAACCTGGTAGTCCAGTGTCACCAAGCGGCCCAGGGAGACCAGCTCTCCCAGGATCCCCCGGGTAACCGTACTTGCCGGCTGGCCCGGGCCTCCCTTCCTCCCCCTGCAGGCCCCAAGGACCACTCTCACCCTTGGTACCGATCATACCGGGCATGCCGCCCATTCCTGGGAGATTGAATAAGAACATCAGATTTCTTGAAACATTCTGATTAATGCTGAGGGTAAGACAATAAGATGAATCCAGTAACAGGTGGGTTAAATAAGAAGAATATAAGATATGGCTGACCCTTCATGCCGGGCTCTCCTGGTTCACCGGTCTGGCCTTTGTTTCCTTGAAGTCCAGAAGGCCCAAAGTCACCAGGCGGTCCTGTCGATGCTCCAATTATCTCTCCGTGAACACCCTTCTCACCCTGAGGCCCGTGTCGCCCGGGCACACCGGGGAAACCAGAAGCTCCTTCTGAACCTTTGCTGCCGGGAACCCCCAAGTCTCCACGAGGGCCAGTAAAACCTTCATTGAAGAACCGTAAATGTTAAACCAAAGAAAATCATCTGACATAGAAACAATATTCAAATCAAAGACAAATTCTCTCCACCTATTGTAATATTTCACTCCTTACCTGGTGGTCCAGGAGGTCCGCCTTGGCCTTGCTCTCCTATCTCTCCTTTCTCTCCGTGTGGTCCAAACTGACCTTGCGGTCCTTTTTGGCCTGGAGCGCCTGTTGAAGGATCACAGGACACAAACATGTAACAACAATCACTCAAGCAGGTAACGCAGTAGGTAACATTCAGAACTGTATCTTGTTGTGTTACCTGGGAAACCAGGTGATCCAGCTGGCCCTGGAGGACCGGGCAGTCCAGGAGGTCCTGGAACAGCACTACAAGGACCTTAGGATAAAACATCATAAACAAAGACTTCAGAAAAACATCCTGGTTGTATGACATTTCAAATCTTTTGAATAGAAAATACAGTTTTGGTGCAAGTGATTTTTGTCTACTGCCCAGCGTGGATCGTTTTTTTAGAACATGGTTAAAACTTAAATTAGCGTAAATCTCAATTTTCCAAAATTTCAATTATATATACAGTATAAAGAAGTAAATATTCCTTATGCAAAATAGTCATATAATCCAAATGCAAAGCTGAAAAGAGTGGTTATGAAGGAAGCAATAAAGTGAAAACGTCATTATACCCGCTACCTGTTACATCCACCTGTCCTCCATCTCCTCTTGGAATACAGCCGCCTTTCAGAAGCGAATGAGAGGGAATGAAAGAGAGAAGCATTCGAACACAAGACTTACTCAGAAGCACAAGCATTATCTCAAACAAGCTCAGCTACAGCTGGTTTGAGGGATGCAGCTGCTGCATCGAGGTGAAAACCAGAAGAGAAGAAAGAAAAGTAAATTAAACAGTAAAAATAATACTTCTCATGCGTCCTTTTTTTGTTTTTTACTCACAACAAGCCATTAATGGCCATTCCCATTTCACTGCTTTGTATTAAATCATGAAAGAGATTATTTAAAGAGAGGTGAGGTCATGAGAAATCCTCAGAGTGAAAACGGGGTCAATTGTCTGTTAAGAGATAAAGACCTCCGAGGAGAAATATGCAACAACAATATAAGATATTATAAAAAGCAGGAAAGGTGGCAGACAGCTGCCTCTCACCTGGAATTCCAGGTGTTCCGGGAACTCCTTCATATCCTGCAAGGCCGTCGTCACCAGGTAAACCCGGCTGGCCTTTAGTACCCTTGAGATCTGCTCCTGGTTCCCCCCTTATTCCGGGTGCACCAGGCAGACCAGGCCGACCCGGGAAACCTTTGTCTCCACGCTCTCCGCTGAGACCTTCTCCCTGTCGACATGAAGCAGAAGAATCAGTTTTCTATTGGGTACACTTGTCATTTTTTAAGAAATGTTATGATAGTGATTGAATAATAATAATAGTTAAGAAGAAGTAGATAAGAAGTAATTGAACTTGTGGGAAGACAGCAGGTTTATACTAGAGGTTTCTAGCAGGTTTCATACTAAAAGTGTTGCTGGACCTCTTTAAGCCTTTCACTCTTTATGATCCATGGTAGTTGGTCAAGTTGTGTCGGACAATCCTACTCTGATTCTCCAAGGCAGCAGTAGATAAAACAGTTATAGAAAATGTTTAAGATCTGTTTTTTTTGAAGAGTCAACAGAGTGAGAACGCCTCAGGTTCTCCTGCAGCTTGATCCACAGCTAAGGGATCTAGAAACCTAAAACTCCCACACCCTGCTGGGTTCTGATCACACCCTAATCATAATCATATCAAGGCATAATATGTGATTTTCACACTTAAATATAGAAATCAAGTATATCCTCTGAAAATAACTCTGTGAGTCATGACTGTCTACAATGGGTGTAACACCCGAGTCCCACTGTCTGTGATGTTTTCAGAGTTTTCAGAGTCCTATCTTCAGTTTGTTTACATCGCCTAGACAGCCGGCTGACTCCTCCCCTCACGTATAAAAGTTGTTTAATTGAGGGACTAGAGAAAAGAAGAATAACATACTGTACTCACTGCTTAACTGTGTTTCTAGATCACGCTCATTTCAGGTAAATTTACATGCACCTTATTTTTTCTATGTAAATACTTGCTGCTGTTTTTATCCTGCACTACAACGAGCCAAATGCAACAAAATTGTGTTCTTATCTGACAATAAAGAAAGTCTAAGTCTAAGTCTAAGATACGAGCATAATAAAGATCGCTAGCATTAGCATGCTAACACAACAATGCAGTGCGAGTTGTTTTGGTTTCATGCTGGTGCTCAAGGGCGACATCTGCTGGATCAAAAAATTGCATATAAAGCCTTTCAGTCCAGTTAGTTTTAACTAGTGTGAGTGCGAATGTGTTGTATAACAACGTTATGTACAGGACTAACCGTGCTCAGGCCCGGTTAGTCCTGGAGCAGTGTGAGTGCAGGCCGGCGGGGGAATGGGGAGGGAGGACAATCGTGCTTAAGCTGGGTATGAGACTTTGCTAGTGTGAGTGCGCCCTAAGTCTTCTGACCACTCAAAGCATTTATATGCTACATGTCACATTCACACATTGACAGCTGAGGCTGATATGTAAAGTGGCAATCTGCCCATCAGTACCATTCTAATCCTTCAAAGAGATTTAGGGGCAATTTGGGGTTCAGAGACTTTCCCTAAGACACTTCAACATGTTGACAGCAGGATCAATGATTGAGATTTTCCCGCTGGGCTACAGCGCACCCTGTTGCTCAGATATGACTGTAAAGTGCAATTTGAAACTATTGTTGTGGAGAAAAGTTTTGGGGGACTCACTATAGGACCTGTGCTCCCAGGGAAACCAGGCAACCCATTTCTACCAGGAGCACCCGGTGATCCTGGCTCACCATCTCGCCCGGGAACGCCTGGGTCTCCAGAGGATCCTGCAGCGATCACACAGATACAAGGATGAAGATTTAGATAAAACTAACACATGCACAAACAGAGTATGCACACAAAGATGAAGGATAATCAACTGTTTTCTGGCCCATTTGTTTCCGAGGTGCTGATCTGAAATGTGAAGAAAGAACAGGCCCACTGCACCTTTCTGCGTGGCCACACCCAGGTCTCCTTTCCGACCTTTTGGACCTGGAACACCGCCGAGTCCAGGAGATCCCTGTGAGACAGCAAAGTGTGAGTAAAACAGGGAAAGGGCTTTAAATGACAGACAAAGATGATATGACTTGATTAAACTCACTGGGACTCCGTCGTCTCCCTGGGGACCGGGGTCTCCCACATCTCCCTCCTGACCAAACTCTCCAGTCATCCCACGATCACCGGGTTCACCAGCAGGGCCAGGGATCCCCGGTTTAGAGTTAACAATGATGCATTCACATTCCCCATGATCACCTAAATAAACACAGCGTTGCACCAACAGGTCAACATCATTGTGCATGTTGTGAATTTAACTAATTGTCAGAAATTGTCTTTAGCCTGCAGCACCTTTCAGTCCTTTAAAGCCTCCATTTCCTGGGCGTCCTCTCCAGCCGGGGGCTCCCTTGAAGAACTCAGCCCCTACAGACATGAGGAATGACAGCACTGGGTTGCACCAACTATGTGGAAGTTCAAATGTGGCATACTTTAAAAATGTAAAATGAAACTGCTGACCCATCCTGGCCACTATCTAATAAATACTCTAAAAACTAAATGGTAAATCAAACAACTAACTAAGTTTCCTAAAAGTCACTGTGCTAAACTACGAGCTAAAGCTAACCTACAATTAAAGCTAAGCCACTATCTAACTTATATTGATAAGATCTAACAACGAATCTACTGCCTACAACCTCCAACTAACTTTGTAAATACTATAAACTCACAACTCTACAATCTACACTAAATTAATCTATACTAACAGCACAATCCAACTACTAAACCACTAAACTATTGATCGCGCAGCTCTCTCAATCCACTTGACTCCCGACAGTTTGCCGCGTCAAGTGACAAGGCTTTTATAGGTTTGGTGATGTAGGCGTGTTCTCCACACAACCGGTAGAGAGCAGTCACTATGGACATTTCTAACACAATATTTCAAATTTCAATACTTTGTACTCAAGTGTCGAGATTTGGACTTGAATTGATCCATAACACTACTTAATACTCAAATACAGAGGTTTAGAGTTGAAAAAAGTGGTTTTGGGTTTAGTTAGAGTTTAGTTACTCTTTAAAATAGTTTCTGTGGGCTTTTTATGCCTTTAATTAGAGATAGGACTGTGGATAGAGTCAGTGAAGAATGATATGCAGGAAAGCAGGCCATCTGCTTGGTGGACTGTAGCCTCTGAACATGTGACACTCGCATTAACCACTAGTCTACCAGCGCCTTGTTACATACCGTACATTTTTGTCGCTGTTTGTTGATCAACAGCAGTTAACAGTTTTTATTTTCAGATTGGTCACATAAAGTTAAAGGCTTAATATGCGATTTTTTTACACTTAAATATAATAGAAATCAAGTATCTCCTCTGAAAATAACTCTGTGAGTCATGACTGTCTACAATGGGTGTAACACCCGAGTCCCACTGTCTGTGATGTTTTCAGAGTTTTCAGAGTCCTATCTTCACTTTGTTTACATCGCCGGGACGGCCGGCTGACTCCTCTCCTCGTGTATAAAAGTTGTTTAATTGAGGGACTAGAGAAAAGAAGAATAACATACTGTACTCACTGCTTAACTGTGTTTCTAGATCACGCTCATTTCAGGTAAATTAGATTAGATTAACCTTACGTCCCCATGGTGCTACCACATATGGACGAACTTCAATAAGAAATGGACTAGTGTCATCATCTGGTTCAGTGTGGACTGAACACTATAACTTAAGACAGAACTTACACCAAGCTGGTGCAACAGACCACATAGCCACATGTTTAGATTAAAGACGTTAAATGTTTAAAACCTTAGAGTACATGTATGAAGACAAATTCACTCCCTCATAAACTTACATGATCCTTTGGGACCTGGGGGGCCCCTCTCCCCCAGGCGCCCCTTGCTGCCCGGGGGTCCTGGAATGACAGCAGAAAATCCAGGTTCCCCTTGTTGGCCTTTGTCTCCCTCTTCTCCTTTTCTTCCAAATGGCCCGAAGAAATCAAACACTGACAGACACAGAGGGACATTAAATTGTAATTTTTAGTTCATTCTATCACAGCCCTGATGAGAAGGATTTAAGTCTTGGTGCATGTCTTTATATTAGCTGCCCAGTACAGACCTTGTTGCTGTGAATCATAGGCTGGGCGTCCTGGGGGTCCCGGGGAGCCTTGGTCTCCAACTGGGCCCCTCTCTCCTTGTGGACCCTGATCACCAGGAGGACCAGGAGGACCTGGAAAACATGAATTAGTGGCATCAGAGCGACAGGTTTTCTCAGACATCACATTCTCCCTGCTTTAATCCATCTTAATCTCTACCTGTTTCATCCTTTTTGAATAAACTGTAATAATAGTGATTGTGCTTTTTATTAAACATGACTGTGGTCTTGAAACCTTTTGCTTTTCTTCCTTTTTTTTATATTATTTGGAGGATGTGTCCTACATCTGTCCCTTTTTAGCCCAGATGAAATGGACCCTTCATTTTGTCCCCAATTATCATTTTCTATTATTTGGACTTTCCCTCACCAGCTTGTCTGCTGCGTCCTGCTGGATGAAAGAAGCTCTTTTATTCCTTAAAGCTCACTGAGTTTATCAGCCGTCATCACTTCCATATTTATCTCGTGCATCTTGAACATCTGATTTTTAGCTTTGTGTGGTGAACTTTGGTAATGTCACAACTTTCCCATCAGAGTTTCACTTCAAGTCTGTGACACTTTGAGTCCATGTCAAGGGTTGTCATACTGACGCTCATTTTCTCTTTTTATTGCCTGGTCTCTTTTCTTAGTAGTTATGACTTACCTCCTGATGACCATGGCCAGTTCCCAGATGGAATCAGTTCTCCTGCATCTCCTCTGATTCCCTAAAAAAACCCCATTAAATCAGTCATTTAGAAGCAGCAGTTTCACTCGTTGTTTTAATGCCTTGAGTATTAAGATCAGGAGCAACTGGATGAGACCGCAGGCAGGATGTGAAATGACACACTTCTTATTTTTGTCATGTTGAGTCATGTATTTGTTTCTTTCCATTTGTGTTTAGTTTCACAATGACACAGATTGGATTGGACTTAGGTCTTCAGAAATGATGATGTTGTTATTATTTTTAATGATCTTGGTATCATCATAGTACGGTAATGATGGCTGACATTTAGTTTTGTTTTGTGTCTGAGTTGACTGTAAACCAGTTTAAAGAATTACGAGTCAGCTGTAGTTTGACTCTGTACCTCAACTTTAAAGAATGGCTGAACACCAGGGAAGCTACAGAAGTACTTTACGAACACAACAAACTGTTTCTGACTTGTGATCAGAGTTTAAACCGTCTGAAACTTTCAGTAGCCTTGAAAATGTTCAAATCCGTTTATTTCAAACTAAATGAATCAATATGATGTCAAGTCTCATAAAAGCTCTTCAGGAATAAATTATTGAATAGATATGAGCTGGAGCAGTGACTTTCTGTTTTTATATTTGGTTGTTTCTTGGCTGATGGTCTTGGTTAATCTGTTTCCGTTATTTTTGTTGTTGTTTTGTCTAAAAACTGAATTTGTTTTGGCCAACAAGTCCAACATCATACACTGATTGATGAAAACATTTTTACTTTTCTGTGAATAATGCACAAAATTAAGAAGGGGTAGGACCAGAAAAGGTTTTAACTTCTTCCTATCCCTTTTTGAACATGAACTATATTATTTGAGTTATTTATTTGTTGCTATGGATCATGAGGATCCAGTTTGTTTTGTTTTTTTCCTTTTTATTTTGTGTTTGTATTTTCTTAACATGTTCAATAAATTGACTAATAATAAATAAAGCCTATGAAATATTCAAAGATATGGTTAACAATGCAGTTTCATTTGATGTGAATATTCTGGATGTCTTAATATATTCATGTTTTTAGAATCTCCTCTGAGACAGAATAAAGTTCTGTGGGCTTGAAAAATGTTCCTTTACGGTAAAATCCCGCAAACTGTCTAACTTGCAAACTCAACATGTATTGGCAACTTTTTGGTAATAGACCTTCATCAGGCAAATTAAGGTTTGCCTAACATTGCCACTGCTAGACAGTGTGTGGGAATTTACCTCTAAGTTTTTGAGCACATTGAACTCCTACGCATCCAACTTATAAAATGGATGTGCAAAAGTTTTTTCTATTTACAAAAATGTCCAATATTTGTACTTTTGTACAAATAGGGAAAATTGAGACTCAGATTAGAATTAAAGGCTTCTCTTGATAAATTCTTATCCAACAATCCTATTCATCAAAATGTCCCCTTTAATAGAAATAAAATCCAATATCAAAGAATAATATATCTTGTTTTTTAAATGTATTTTTTGTTATTTTTGCCTTTGAGGAACTTTCAGTTTGTGTTGATTTTGGCGCCCCCCTGTGGACAAAGCAGTATTATCTCTGCTGATTTATTTTATCCTATCCTGGATAGGTGATGTTTTCTGACAAATAATCTCAGCCTGCTTTTTTGGAACAGTTGAACATTATACGTGGGAATATTTGCTGTAGAAAGTTTGTTGTAGTGAATCTTTATGCTCATAGTCTTTTTTTTCTTAATTAGATATATAGAGGCATCAATAGAAACTCCTCACACCGGCTTAAACTATGACTGACGTATGAATTTTAGATTCACGTGTAGGTGTTGAGATGTTTTGAGCATTATAATGAAGTTTATTTTTTACCTTCTGACCATCTCTGCCTTTTGGTCCTTGATCACCAAGATCACCCTGAAAATAAAGAGATTATTAAGAAATCATTTAACATTTAAATGTCATGATTAATTAATAATGAACCATCTCTAATTGTTTACACAGCATTACCCTTGGTCCAGGTCTCCCATCTGCACCAGGAAAGCCCTTGAAAAACATACAAAAAAAGTTCATTATGCCTTTATAACATGTGATGGAGGACAGATTGTGGTTGAAATGTGCCTGTGCTTACCCGTGATCCTGGTATCCCCTTTATGCCAGTCTCTCCTTTGTTGTCCGCCTAAAATAAACCAGAGAACAAGGATTGATAAGCTGAAGTGATGAGGTTGAGGTGTTTTTTTTAAATGTATGTAAATGTGAATAATCTTCTACAAATGTTCACATACCAGATCTCCTATTTCTCCTTTCTGACCTTTCTCCCCTTGAGGCCCAGTAGGTATCTAACAGAACCGACATGCAGGATGTTATTGGTATATATCACTGTAGACATGATTTTAAATTATAAATTAGATAGACTTTTTCTCATTTCATCACAGCAGGTTCACGAGTAAAGAGGAACATGTTTTGCAGAAGTACACACCGAAGCGGGCTGAATCAACGGATGAGTAGATGAGTTTCCTGGTTCCCCCGGTTGTCCGATGTCCCCCTGTGGACGTAAGTAGAAAGTACAACAAAAGTCATCCCTCTCATTCAGATAGATGCAAAAAAAAAAGCTCAATTATAAGTGACAATTGCAAAACAATTCAAACTTTGCCAAACTTACAGAAGTAATCGCAAAAAATACTTAAAATATTTGTTATGCAGAAAAACTTCCAGGGATGTGATGTGACAAAATACGTGTGATATTTGGTAGATTATGAATACATTTAATGTGATTTCTAAAAAGCTTTTTTACTGCAGCTGGATTATTTAACAATACATCAAAAGAAGTTGTGGGGAGAATTAAAAAAAACAAGTTTGACACACAAATCTGTTATAATTTTTTTAATTATCATATTCCGACTCTACGATGTTGATTTTAAACGGAACAGATCATTTAGGACCTAAACACATTCAGGATTTCTCAGAACAGCTTAATTTTAAAACAAACAGAGTACACTTATAGATCTGAGCGTTCATGTATCACTCACCTGGCTCCCTTTAAGTCCCTTGAGCACTGTGGTCATGGTGCCCTAAACAGAGAAACAATACACGATTGATGCTGAATCTACCAATCAAACTCATTACTTCATGTTGTGTTTACACAGTTACACTATGTCTGATACAAATGACTGTTACCTTCGGTCCTCGGGGACCTGGAGGCCCTGGGGGACCCTAAAAGAAAACACAAACAGGATCCTGATAATCGTGATATTAAATGTAGTTATACTGAAGAAAAAAGGTATTAAAGAAATGGCACACACACACACACACACACACACACACACACACACACACACACACACACACACCACACACCTTTGGTCCTGCGATGCCTCTGTTACCCTGCCATCCTGAGTTTCCTTGTGGCCCCTGAGAGAAATCAAATGAACGAGAGTAAATGGAAAAGATTTGAACAGAAAAGCTTTTAGGAAACAGGAAATACAACAATATGATATGAAACAACAGATAACTGGTCACAGATAGAAAGAAACCATTTGAACAGTGAGTCTTACAATTATACCGTTTCCCCCCGGTCTGCCTGGATCTCCCTGTGGAGAGAAATCAGAAACGATCAAGTCAGTGAGATTAATATTAAATTGTTATAACAATATAATAATGATAATAACTTTGTTTATATAGCACCTTTAAAAACAAGTGTTTACAAAGTGCTGTGCAACACGACAACAGAACAGAGATCAACAGAGAGGGCAAAATTGTAAAAATGTAAATAACAGGAATAATATTCAACAGGCAGGTATGGAGAGGCAGTTAAATACAATGAAGGAAAATTAGTTTAAAATCAACCAGGAGAAAAATTGAAGGAGAGTGGGACGACATCACATCACAGGCTGTAAACACAGAATGAAGAGAAAAAGAAGAGATAAACGGGACATTGGTTAAATGAATAAAGCAACAGAGAGCGGAAGAGTTAAACGACAAAAAGAGTAGGAATTTAAAAAGACTAAGAGCAGTAAAGTGAAGACAGGAAGGGATACATTTAAAGGCTAAAACATTTAAAGAAGAGAAAGATAAAAAAGGTTAAAAGCAATAAATTAATAAAAGAAAGGGATAGATTTTTAAAGGAGAAATCACATAAAACAAGTCTATAAAAGTGAGTTTTAAGACACAATGTGAGGCTGTGAATGCAACTTTATGAAAACCAGGAGAACTTGTCCGCTCCTCTTTCTCACCCTGAAACGCTCCATGAACACACTCAGCTCCAGAGAATCTCCCTTCTCTCCCTTCCTGCCTGATTGTCCCTGAGAGGTGAAAACAAACATAAAAATACAGAATGACACAAATCAATGTGAAATGAAAAGTTAGTCATGGTTTATAGATCCCAAACTCTAACCTGATAACCAGGTAAGCCGTTATAACCCGGTTGCCCCGGTGAGCCTGAATCTCCATTTGTCCCGTTACAGCCGTCAGCGCCTGGTTTTCCTCTGGGGCCGGCTTGTCCCGGGTGTCCCTTCAGAGAGAGGCCGTTGAATCATTCAGAGGATCTCACAGGCAGGATCAACTCAACATACTGATCTTAATTTACTGAACTCACCGGAATGCCATCATTTCCAGAAAACCCCGGAACTCCGGTCATACCCTGTGGAGACACAAAAATCACACATTAACAACAAGAGGACAAACAAGGCTGATACGATTTTTATCACTCAGACAACAAAACCGAGGAATACTTTACCACATTTCCTTTAGGACCGATGTTGCCGCCATGTCCACGGTCACCTTTCTGCCCCTTCTGTCCCTGGATGCCTGCATCACCAGGTCGCCCTGAAGGCCCCCGGAAGCCCTGGTTGCCAAGAGGACCAGGGGGACCCTGAGATTGGATGTGGATTTAGAAAAATTATTTATTATTAATTATTATTTCCTCAGCTCACGGATGAAATACATGAAACAAACTGTCATATGCTGCACATCATGCATTTACAGTTTGGAGCAGAATAAAGAAGAAATCAGAAATCTGTTGATCTTTATTAGTCCTTAACATCATGAATTCTGAAAAGTTGATAAAATGCTAAGCTAACGTTGGTGATACAAAAACTAAATGATCTGAAAAATGAGAAGAGAAGATTAGATAGATATTTAAGAACCCAAGTATCACAACAATGCAAACAGAAGAAACAACAAAACCAGAGAACTATCAACCTAAAGCACTTCCTAAATTAAACTTGAGCATTTCTGCCGCCCTGTATTTTATGATTGCATCACAAGGGGGAGACAAACGTCTTTTTTTTCTAGAAACATCCTCTTCTTCTGATCTTTACACCCATCTGGTGGTCAAACACTGTACTTAAAAATGTCCTCTTCAGAGAGAGCTGAAATCTACATCGCCCTGTGATTGACTGGCAACCAAGTCAGGGGTGTACCCCACCTCTCACCCAATGACAGCTGTGATTGGCTCCATCGAGATAATGGATGGCTGTATGAAATATACATATACATGTTAATACAAGTTATTCAAGTAAGAGAAGATGTTGTCACTTGAGATAAAGACAGTCATTGTTCCCTTTATAAAACTAAAGATCAAACATGAAAACTCTAAAGAGTGAAGGGCTTTCTATAGAGGAATTTAATTGCTGTCTTTTTGAAACTGCAGATAGCTCAAATACCTGCAGGTTAAATATAACAGTTAATAGATTAAGACACTCAGAGTGATGAAAGAGAGAGGACAGGCAGGCAGAATCTGGAAGCAGCTGTTTCAGTTTGTTGTATGCTTCAGTTCTTCAAGTCTCTGCCTCATTTTTTAAAACATTTCATTTATCAACAAATATAAAGATAGATTTGTGTCGGTCTGCAGTAAAGCATGAGTCCTCTCTTTGCCGTCTTCTGTATCACAGATGCTGTTGCAAGTCGACAAGAAAAAAAGGCAAGGACACAAGCATAAAGAAGTGTGTTAAAACGGGCTCAAACTGAAAGATTAGGACGAACAGATGCCCCCCCAAAACAGACCATATCTAAGAGTTCCTCAGAAACAGGATGTGTTTTTTAGAGGTACTGCCAATGAAAGACGTCTGATCCAACCTTCACAACAGACTCTTCCCCTCTGTCGCCCCCCGGTGGTGGAATGAACTTCCAAACTCCATGTGATCTGCAGAGTCCCTCTGCACCTTTAAGAAAAAGCTAAAGAGCCAGCTCTTTCATGAATACCTACTAACTTAATGATGATGGTCTCCATATTATTGATGATGATGATGGTAATGACGATGGTTTTTGTTTGATAACGACGACTTATAAGATGGTTTCTATACTGATTAGAGCTCTCAAGAACTGCCCTCAATGTTGTGCTTTGCCTCTGGTCACTTCCTGTCAGCACCTGTGTGTCCAATCAGACTCAAAGCTGATCGTTTGCTCTTACTGACATTGTTCCCTTTTTTCTAGATCCTTGCTTGTGTTGTTCTTACTCTCTGATGTACGTCGCTTTGGAGAAAAGCGTCTGCTAAGTGAATTTTAGGTACTGGACATAGCCAGGGAGAACAGCTACAGAAGAGTCTCTGGAATAATTAATGAAAAAGTCCAAGGACAAAAGAAATAACAATAAAAAAAAACATGCAAGTGGAAAGACAAGATGGGAATGGGTCAAGTATGCACGGCATGGGAGTTCATGGGGTCAGTAAGTGATGACCTCTGAGGTTTTAGGCTCTGACAGAGTTCCTGTGAGAACCAACAAACACAGAGATGTTGTTTGTCCCCACGCGGAAAGAAATGCTCTTGGCCTTGTTGTTTTAAGTGTCTCGAAGGAATGACTTAACACTGCAGGGAGCCAAAATAATGTCAGACAACAATTTAAACACGCATGCAGACAAATCCCGGGCAGATAAGTGTGAGATAAAAAAGGCCTCAGATGCATGTATGTGTGTGTGCGTGGTGGAGCTTTGTCTACTGGAACAGAACAAGTGTGTTTTGTCTTCTGCTTCGTCTCGACCCTGCAGCAGCTGCATATAGAGCACACATCAGACACACAACAGTGCTGTCAAAACAACTCAAACTCCATGACGACCAGGCGGGAAGCTCTCATCAGGGTGAGCGCTGAATTTCTACATTCATACATAAAAACTGCAAGAAGAGTGGCCCAATCAACATTAATATGCTCAGACAGGAAACAATTTGCCACAATAGAGTCGCTATTCTGATTCTGCAGTACTTCATATAACAGAGAAAACAAAGTCAACCTTAAATAAATAGAAAGGCAGGAATCCCCACAAAAAGCCTTAAAAACTCCTTATAATATATAATAATGAAGCCCAGTTGACCGAGGGACCCATCTGTCAGACAGAGGACGTCTATCAGATTCACTGCACGGAACAGAGCTTTGAAATTGTCTGTAACCGAGCTCAACTTGTACGCTTTAAACATAACACTTTGACGTTTAGCTTGTAGAACATTTGCAAATATTAGCTTGATAAGATGAAAAAGCCTGACAAACTTTTCTGACTCTTGAGTAATGTAAAACAGTGTGTCCCGATGTGTCATCATTTCACCCCTAAGACCAGATCACAACAGAGACCTCTAATCCTTTTCCTCCTTATTTATTCTTTGAATCAATAAAAAAAATACTCAAGAATCAAGATCATAGATTTTATTTGATCCTGCAGCCAGTGTCCTGAACAATCAAAATGTCCTCTTATGTTATGTTCATTTACAACACTTGCACTCAAGTATTGTAAATCATAATTTGTGTATAAAGCAAATTAATCAAGCAGACTTATTTTCTATAAAGACAAATGATTTGGCCAATTGAACAATTTTCATTATACTTAGAGGGAGTAACAGAGGGGAGGCTTAAAGATGGATGAATCTGTTTTAGTGTAATCAAAGAGTCGTATATCTGAAATAATCTGTGTGTTTGTATGTTTATGTGCAGGTGTGTATGGAGGTGTGTATGAAGGTGTGTATGGAGGTGTGTATGGAGGTGTGTATAGAGGTGTGTATAGAGGTGTGTATGGAGGTGTGTATAGAGGTGTGTATAGAGGTGTGTATAGAGGTGTGTATGGAGGTGTGTATGGCTGTCAATAGACATGAAAGGGCTGTATGGTTGTGTATCGTGCACTTTGGGTTCTTTTCTGTTGAATTGTTTTTAATTATTTTTGGTATTTTGCATCTGTTATATTCTTACTGTTGTTAATGTTTTTCTGTGTTTAGTTTGCTTTGTTCTTGTTTTTGCTGTTTGTCAAAGCACTTTGTAAACCTGTGTTTTTAAAAGGTGCTATATAAATAAAGTTATTATTATTATTATTATAAATAGACTGTAAAAGATCCTTGTCTGAAGTACTTCTATGGTACACTACTGGTTTGTATCTTTCTACATGACATTAAAACATTGCTGATAAATACCTTCTTCTTCTTTCTGACGTGTGTGTGTGTGTGTGTGTGTGTGTGTGTGTGTGTGTGTGTGTGTGTGTGTGAGTAGACTTAAATCATTAAGAGCTCAAAACACTGCATCTACTGTTATCATTAAAAAAAAGAAAGTACCCCCCCGACCTAAAACATCACTTCTCAGTCTCAAAATTCTTTCAATGAAAAACGTTTCATTTTGTCAAACACCCCTCACCCCCAGCACACACACATTACACACTCCTACCTTTACTTTGAGGGCTACTTGTTATAATTGATTGATTGTTTCCATGACCTCTCTCCTGAGCTCACCCCCCCCACAAACACTTTAATTACCAGTCCTCCACAGCTTCACTTCCTTCACTCCCCTCTCTTATCTGCTGACTTCCACCCATCCAACTCTCCTCTTAACTTTCAGAGTGCTCCCACATTCTCCAGCTTCTCTTCTTCACCTCTCTTTTCTTGGTATTCTTAACCTTCCTGTCCCTGCTGGGTGGAGAGCGACAACAAGTAAACTAATAAATCAAGAGTGGAGGAAAGAAGTGCAGAATAAAGATGAAACCATTAGAGGCACAGAAACTTTTTAAATCTATCGTAGTACAGGGTTCCCACTCTTTTCCAGGACATTTTCGGCGATGACCGAGCTGGTATGACAGTCCGTGATCGTGCCACACCACACAAGGTTAACCACACCCACTGTGAGCTACCGCTACAAAGGTATGTTGATGTGCTGACCTCAAACTAGGGGTGCAAAAATGCAAATGTTCTCTAATCGATGACTCTTCCCGTTGTTAAAGCGAGTACTCAAGTAATCGTTTTTTGTTTTTTTTTCTGTGATACTTTTCCCCCACAGGAGGCCCCGCCCCCAACTATGACGCGATGCCGACTGTATCTATTGATTAATTTGAATCTTCAGGATTTTAATAATTTAGTAATAAGCCTACTTTGTATTAACGTTCAAATTAGGACATTTCTGACTTCAACAGACAGCAAACCTCAAATAAACGATTAGTTTTTCTCTTTTTGTGAAGGATCTTTTCGCTCCATCCTCTCAACTAAATTGTAAATAAATATCCACTTTTGACACGAGGAGGAGGCGGAGCCATAACATTATCTATAGACTTCCATTCAATCTGCGTTGTGGATTAATGTAACAAATACTTTTATTAACGTGCGGCGATGAAAATGTCCAACCCTGTAGGAGAGTGTTGGAATAATTTTCCAGGACAACAATTAGTCAACTGTTATCCAGGTTTTCCAGGACGAGTAGGAACCCTGATAGTAAAATACTGAACTTGTGTTAACCCTGAAATCTTGATCGGAGGAAGCGCAGGTCTCTTCAAAGTCAAACAGACATGTTCTGGAATCCACTACAGGACATGCATGTCTGTGTAGGTCTGCGTTCCTCTCTGTCTTTGAAGGCCGGTCATGACTTTACCAGATTATGAAGCTCAAGGGACACACGTTTTTTTAACTGTAGCTGTCTGAGCCTCCTTGTTTTTCTTCCTGTCACAGCTTGCTAACGTCATATCTTCAGCGCCTTGTCTCGTGAGCTTCATAATAGGAAACGTCGAGCCATGAGTCAGTGGCCCAATCTACTGAAGACCACAAGGGCAAGAGGAGGAAATGAGGTAGATCACAGCTGACCCATGATCTCAGAAGGTTTGACCTCTGGATGGAGACATGAAGCTTTTTGTCCCAAAGACAGTCGAGTCAAGACATTTTTTACATGTCGAGCCTAAAAGAAAAACAAAGCAAGGATGTCACAGGATGCTTTAAAGTCTGTGCACAAATGTCTTTCCTGGCTTTCTTCAACTTTCAGTTAAGATGAAAACAAAAAAAAGTTAGAAAAGTTAGAAAGGCTTTATGTATTCATTCGTGGTGCAATGAGCACAGCTAACCCACACATCATATGGATTACCCTTTACTGTTGTGAGCAGACAGAAAGCAGACAGTAAGAGGGTATAAGTAGTGTGTGTAGACACTATGAAGATCTGCTGTACAACTAAAGCCCGGCTCACAATAAAGGAGATTTAAAATCCCATTTTGAATTGGGGTAGCATCACAGATGTAAAGGAGAAACTTAAAGGGACACTTCACCCATTAATCTTTGTATCATTAGAAACCTGGTAGTATTTTTGAATGCTCGTGCATCCCGCCCTCATTTTCCCCTGAGATGAGAAATCTTTGTATTTCTGAGTCTGAAAAGGAGCTTCCAGTGACGCAAAATGACGATTTTTGCGTCACTGGAAGCTGTTGCGGTTAGCGCGGTGAAACTGCAACGCTAGTTCTTCATATTTTCCACCACTGAAGCGACCATATAGATATATATAACCGTCTCGTGGCTATATTGCTGCCCGCTGCCAGCTCAGCAGCCGAGACATGAGGCCTGCCTGTCGGCGGCGGTGAGGACGAGGAGCTGGGGCGGACTGGTAGTGTCTGTGCTCTCACTGTTTGTCTATGGACTCAGACATAGAGTCTGTTTTCTGACAGGAATTTCCAAGATCAATTCTGTAAGAAATCTCTGAATCAGTTGAGGAAACGGTCTCATGTGATGAAGTAAATATGTCTGTAAATGTTTTTATTTCTATATTTCTACTGCTATACTGTATATTTTGAAGAAACTGTAACGATGGAATTTCCCTCTGGGATTAATAAAGTATTTTTGATTCTGAAATAGAGGACCTTAGTGGGAGTGGCCTGCGGTGATGTGCATTCTGGGATTTGAGCCAAAAAGACACTTCCTGCCTTTTCTCAGCCAAGAAGGCACCAACTTCAAAATGTATTTCACATTTCTACATATGAGCCAATGTCAATACAGATTCATGTTTCAACGGGTGAAGTGTCCCTTTAACAGATATTCGTAAATAAAAGGTGTTAAAGAAAGCGGATATCTCACAACACATAAGGGTTATTGGTTACAGACTGGAGGAAAGACTATAAAAAGCAATAAAACAGCGGACTTTCCCACACTGCTCAGCCAACTGGTGTCTGCTTTTTATCCCATCACCTCTCACCTCATTTCAGGGGCATAAAACACCACACACACACACTCGCACAGAAACACTGGCTATAGGTGAACAAAGGGACCAAGGGGGACGGTGTGGGGTGATGCTGATAGTGAATACAATTCCTCTTTTCTTTTTGCAAGAAGCCAACAATAATAAAAGAAACAACAATTTTAATATAAATGTGAAGTCACTTCTCCCTAATCCCATTTCTACCACAGAATTATTTATCTTTTCCAAGGATGAACCTTGACTTTAAGATTCTCTTGATCACTGACAAGAGCTGCCTCTTTTGCAGCTGCAGGAATGTGTGAGGGATGATTTTGGACACAGTCTCTTCGTCAGACTTGTGACGCGAGAGGCCAAATGACGGACGATAAAGCCGAGGCTTACCGCTGAGTTAATCCAAACATCCAGACCGAAGAGTTCATTGAATGTCAGGATGCTGCCCAGGAGAGGGAGCTGGATGGAGCTTCATCACAATTAAGTCCAGTCTTAAGTTCTTTTAAAGGCTTTATATGTGATTTTTTTGATCCATGTTGTGTTAGCATGCTAATGCTAGCGATCTTTATTATGCTGGTATCTTCACACTGCATGTAAATTTACCTGAAATGAGTGTGATCTAGAAACACAGTTAAGCAGTGAGTACAGTATGTTATTCTTCTTTTCTCTAGTCCCTCAATTAAACAACTTTTATACACGAGGGGAGGAGTCAGCCGGCCGTCCAGGCGATGTAAACAAAGTGAAGATAGGACTCTGAAAACTCTGAAAACATCACAGACAGTGGGACTCGGGTGTTACACCCATTGTAGACAGTCATAACTCACAGAGTTATTTTCAGAGGATATACTTGATTTCTACATTTAAGTGTTAAAGATCACATAGAAAGCATTTAATGTTTTTAGTCTAAACATGTTTACTTTGTTTTCCCTACAGTATCTGTCCATCTACAGTATCTGTCCATAGTAAGAGCTTTTCCTACAGTTGTAAGTAGAGCTGTATTTCTTTATTGACATATTTACTGCGTTCATTTTGTAAAATATTCAAGACGTGCGACCCATACCAAGAAATCTCTGGGAAAACCCTTCCACTCAGCATAAACCCTCTGTCCTCCCTCTGTGTGGACGCGGGTGTGTTTGTATTTCTCATTCCTGAAACACAAATCTATTAAAAGTCCCCCCCCCCCTGCCTGACACCATAAATTTTATCTGGACCCAGACTGTCCCCGGGGGGTGGACGGTTTGGGAATGACCACAACAGGATGGGAACACGCAGCCCAGTGCAGGAACCTCTGACCTCAGAGAGGAATAAAATAATTCAATAAACAACTGGGCGGAAGCACCCCTGTTATTCTATCTGTCTGTCTGTCCCCAAAAAACTGGGACACTGGAGGATGTTTTGTAACAGGAAAGAGTAACTGATGACATCGTTAATTCAAAGATAAAAAAAAGTGTCGACACAGATCTGATGACAGAAACACAGATAAGGCATGGAGTCACAAACAAAAACAATAGTTACATTCATTAATATTTAATTATATGAACTGAATGATGTTCATATAATTAACCGTCGCCCCAAATGGAGCCTGTTAATAACATAAGATGATGAAAATACAAACTGCTCCTCAAGTCATATTTCAGGGACCTTGAATTCACACTTTTTTCAAACCTAAAAATCTGGACGGCAAGCCCTCCAGTTGTGAATGTGTAAACTCTGTCTCCTCAGAAATAACACTGGAAGGAAGACTGATGCTATGCAGTGTGAACAATTATTCTGTGATGTCATCAGTGTGGGACAGATCACACAACACTCACTCATGTAAACTCCTCCTGATGAACTGAACCATGATGAAGGTCTCTGTGAGCTGCCTGATGAAGAGGTTCACTTTATTATCATGAGGGATGTAGACCAATGAACGTATGCTTTCTCTGCTCCCACTTTCCCTCTCTCCACAATTAATCTACTCTATACCTGTCCCATCAAATAAAAGCCAAAAAGACCACCCCCCCACACACACACACACACACACACACACACACACACACACATCCAATTTTTCTTCTTCAAAAAAAAACAATGATAGCAACAAAAATGAGCTGAATTGACTGATCCTGGAAGAAGTGGATTCCCTAAATAGTATTATTCTAATCTAGATTAAACTTTATGAATAATCTGGTGCTGCATATTTACACATCTGCCTTTGTAGAAAATCAGTGCATGAGAACTGTTAGAACATTTATAAGACATAGCATCCCTAATCCCTAAAGTCAAAACGTTGGAAGAATGACGGTTTGAACCAGCTGACAATCACTTTGAGCGAGGTTCCCTTTGACTTACTCAGCTCTTTTTTCTGAATAGATCTGCTTCCTGTAAACTAGAGAGGAGACAAGAACAAGAACGAAAGTAGAGAAAGAGGCTGAAGCTGAAGAAAGAAGAAAGGATGTCATGCTGAAAAGAATGAATTATGGATTATGGAAGAAAATGTGATAAATGGGCAGGAAGGAGGAGGAAGTGTTAAAGAGTGATTTAAAAAAAGGAAGAAAGGGAAAAAAAAAAGTGAAGAAGACTAAGACAGATTTACTGGATGTGAGGAAGGAAAGATGTTTCATTAGATATAGAGGGGAGAAGAGGAAGAAGTAGGGAACGAGAGAAATGGCGACGTATGGAAGGAAGAGAAAAGGCCAAAATGGTGAATTACAGAACATGAAATGTCTGCCCTTTTCTCTCAGACTCCCACAATCAGGCTCAGACACTTTGGTGGATTCGGTCCCACTCCTCTGTGACCCAGCTCACTCACATGTTTTTCTTGGATACATTTTTCTTGGACTAATTTCCTGAAGATCGACATCCCTTCTACATTATGCCCAGGGGGGAGACGGGGCTCAGCTCCCCTCGAGGGTTTAAAGGGGGGGGATATCAGAGGTTAGGAGGGAGGCCTGAGGGGGGGGGGACAAAGAGGGTCCTCAACTGGATGCCCTGTGGAGGACTCAGGCAGGATAAATAAACGGCTGGAGATGATGTTTAGATATCTATTAGAGTGTGTTTAGATCTCCTTGCTGAGGGTCAGGGGGTCAGATTTCCTGAAGCTCTGGCTGGAGGAAAACGGTCGCATAGTGCTGATCTAAAAGTGATATGTCGGATGTTGCAGGAAAAAATCTACACACAGGTGTAACAGCAAATGTTAAAAAATAGTATCTAATGAATAACTATCCATGGCCGAGATAAACCTACAAACAAATGAATGAAAACATCTCTCAGACCGGGTGCAAAAACACATTCCTCTGACTCATCTGCTTAAAATGTTGTGCGTCCGCAAAGAGAGAGAAAGATGAACTACTAAAGGGATAAAACACTTGACGTCGAGGCAAACATCTGTCATTTCTTGTCACTTGCTTTGTTTTTCATGGAGGTCTGCTCTCCTCTTTGTTTAGCAATCCAGATCCAGAGTGCGGTTTGGCAGCATTGGGACTCGGTTTACATTAGAATTAATGTGTTTAGACGGCCTGAGATAATTTTTTCTGAATGCACACATGTTGTCTTTCTCACAGATCACGTGCTCACACATGTGCCAAGAGATCTGACAGCATCCAGAAAGGATTCAGAAAGGGCTAATGACCGGTGGTGATACTAAGTGTGTGTGTGTGTGTGTGTGTCTGGGTCTGGATGTGCTGAGGGGTGTGTGTTGAAGATCAAGACTCAAAAGGGGGGGATCCCAGGCTGAGAACAGAACAGCTTGGTCCTCTAGTTATCCCAGGGGGTCTCAGGGGCCGGACACCTGTGCTATTGCCTCACGTTAGAGGAATGAGACGTCCCAGCACACACGTGTCTAAACAGGACACAGCTGCAGCCTGCATGTGTGTGTATGCGTGTGTGTGTGTGTGTGTGTGTGTGTGTGTGTATGTGTGACAAGTGAAATGTCTCAAATGAGGTGTTGCCCTCACCTCAGAGACCAACCACCTGTGAGCCTGAATGTCTGCACATAATGAAGTCCATGATGGGTGTGTGTTGCCTCTATAATCCCACAGTAACATTTATCACTGAGATTATAACTCCATCACAGCTTCCATACAGTCGATCGCCCAGCACGCACCGACCTCACTCGATTTCTGAAACAAAGCTGTTATGTGACATACCCAGGGGTACAGAGGTATGTATGGTCAATTTAATGGAGTGTAACACTTTAACACGCAATGGAACGGTGATAAAGTGTGAGAAAAAAAGAAGAAGAACAATTTGTTTTTTTTTGGTCGTTATAGAAATAATAATAATTTAGTGCTTCAAGGATTTGTTGATAGTCCATCAGAAGAAGAAAAATGCTGAATTTAACTTGTATCTAATGTTATGATGTAGTGTGCTAAAGATCAAATGTGCAACATATACACTGGCTGTTTAGCCACTCAAATGTTAAGCAATGCCATCTTTCAAAAAAAAAATCTAAATGAATTTGGCATTTAGGAATTGCCAAGGGTGGTTTTCAGTATTTAAGGACTACAGACTAAATAAACACTTTGTAAAGAAAAATTCAGATTATATTTGAGCTCCTCAAATTGTTTTCTAACACCAGCATTCTAATCTGCACAGCAATGTACACAACAAGCTAATGTTTGGAATATTTTCCATGTAAGGAGGTGTCAAGTAACGAAGTACAAATACTTTGTTACCTTACTTAAGTAGAAATTTTGGGTATCTATACTTTACTGGAGTAATTATTTTTCAGCCGACATTACATTACATTTGACATACTCCTCGTTACTCCTATTTCATTTCAGCTTGTTTTCATTCTGGCTTGTCATCGTTCAAAAAAACACACAAAAACAAAAAACCTATCCAGATAAATCGCGCCATCCGGATAGAGTGAATTTGATTGTGGTTGGATGAGAAGTATAAACATATACCCTTCTGACACGCTGTGGCGCGGCCTAAGCTTTTGTCCTTAACGGCATTTTTTCCCCCTTTACATTACTTTTACTTTTATACTTTAAGTAGTTTTGAAACCAGTACTTTTACACTTTTACTTGAGTTGATACTTCAACTTCTACAGAAGTCTTTTTAAACCCTAGTATCTATACTTCTACCTGAGTAATGAATGTGAATACTTTTGACACCTCTGACCATGTCTTAGTAAGGCATCTTAGTAACTTTTGTAATTTGATAAATAACATGTAAAACATTACATGTAACTTCAGAACTTCAAAGGCATTAATCTTTGTCATCCAAGGACCATGGACAGCTACATGGACAGATCCACCCACTTTCCCATAAATGGTGTATCAGGCATTTTAAACCTCCTAACAAAGTACTTTACAAAGAAGCCAAATATACAACAATGAACAGCAATGGGAAAATCCAAGTGTGGAAAACCAGATTTATATCGTAAATACCCAGCTGTGATCTTGGCCCTGACTGACGTGGAGTGCAGCCAGTTACATTATCTTAGGGGATACCCATGTAATCCTCAAGGCCTCATTCTGCACCCATCGACCCACTCAGCTGGCCCAGCCAACAAGCCAATTTTGCCAGTCTGGAAAAGTTTTTCAGTTCCCACATGGGGATGCAACTCCCACTGCAATTCCAGCTGCAGAGCACATTCCATTATAGTTTGCAAGGGAGCAAATCAGGGCAAAGGTCCGTGCATTGGATGTGCCTTACTGACTTAAGTTACTGCTGCTCAGGTGAAGATCTTGGTTATACATGCAAATTACATCAAGTTAATCATAACCATCCTTTTGAGAGGTAGAGGCTTCTGTTAACCTTGACCTCCTACAAGTTACAAATTATTAATTTAGCACAGGAACATGTCACACCTTTGCCATGAGAGACCTTGTTCCTGAGAGAAAAGTCTACATTAACAACATGCATTTCTCAGAAAAAGTGGAATTAAATATGAGTGGAGTTAGAAGAAATCTAATTGTTTCCTCTGCAACCGGCCCCCCGATGCACATTTCACAACCAGGCTTGATGGAGAACACATGGTGTTGCTGTGGTGACCCACAACACTGGTCACATTTTTCCTACAGCCCAGAGGACCTTTTCTGACGACCATAACGTTTCCCCACTGCTCCCTGCTTATTATATCTAGAGTATGTACTTGTGGTTGTACAATGTTTACAGCTTTCAAAGATTTAAACATTTGACTGACATGGAATAAATAGTACGACAGAGCATTAGGGCCATGTTACATTTTTTTTTTTCCAAATTTCGAGATTAAACTTGCAAATTTACGAGAATAAAGTGGAAAATTTACGAGTTTAATCTCGAAATTTGAAAATAATTTTCAATAAAGTGGTAAATTTATGAGTTAAATCTCGTATATTAACAAGTTCGAGGCCAGCCTGCCCGAAAATTATGAAAGTAGAACTCTTAAAGTCTTTAAAGAATAAAATAATAAAGTCGTTATTATAGTCTATATAATTGTACATTATCGTACATTTACAAGTTTAATGTCGTAAATTTATGACTTTAATCTCAAAATTAAAAAAAATAAAAATAATAATTGAACGTGGCCCTAATCCTCCGTCGTAAAATAGCATGTGTGTTTTGTCTTTTCAATAAAAGGGAGTTGAGGATTAAGTGTACGATATAAAAGAAAAAGCTTCTCAAGTTTATAAAATTTGCCATATTTTATTTTCCTTTTTCTGTTGTAATATGTTCAGTGATGAGGTTTAAAGGACGTCTAAGTCCCATGAGGCAACAACCTGCTAGCCAAAACATGAAACAGAATATCCTTTGTTACACTCACGCCATGTGCTTCTGACATGATAACACAGTCAGAGATATTAACAAGGCCAGTGTCTTCTGCCTAAATACACACAAGGCTGCACGAACACTGTTCAACTATTTCACTGTCTGATGTTGCAAGGTCTTAACTAATCTCTTCCTGCTGTAATACAGAAAAGATGATGATGAAAAAACACGCAATGTTTCTAGGAGAGTAATTTCCTCGTTGGTTAAAGGCTTTATATGCGTTTATATATATTTTTTGATCCAGCAGATGTCGCCCTTGAGCACCAGCATGAAACCAAAACAACTGGCGCTGCATTGTTGTGTTAGCATGCTAATGCTAGTGATCTTTATTATGCTGGTATCTTCACACTGCATGTAAATTTACCTGAAATGAGCGTGATCTAGAAACACAGTTAAGCAGTGAGTACAGTATGTTATTCTTCTTTTCTCTAGTCCCTCAATTAAACAACTTTTATACACGAGGGGAGGAGTCAGCCGGCCGTCCTTGCGATGTAAACAAAGTGAAGATAGGACTCTGAAAACTCTGAAAACATCACAGACAGTGGGACTCGGGTGTTACACCCATTGTAGACAGTCATGACTCACAGAGTTATTTTCAGAGGAGATACTTGATTTATATTATAATTAAGTGTGAAAAATCACAAATAAAGACTTTAAACAGAAATTCAAATTCAACCAATCCGACCAGTCTAAAATTAGAAAACACAATGAAAACAGTCAGAAGTGACCACAGTTCATGAAAATTGTCTGCGGGTGAACAATGTAACTTGGTATACTGAGTGTGGCTAACTTTAGCAGTGCTAGCATTGCCAGCTTTCACACTGCTCTGGTTGATTTGGCAATTTAACCGGACTCATCCAACAAACATTTTATCTCAGTTTTGTGGATCAAAACACTTCCTATGAGATGCTATCTGTTCACTGTGCTCGTTTACATCTGGGTAGTTTGAGCATTCATTTGACAAGCACAAAGCCGTTTGGCTAACTGAACCACTTACAAAAAAATGACCTTTCTGGATCACTCTGGCATATCTTCGAGGATCTCATGCATCGTCTAATCAAAAGTAGGCGTAATAAACATAAAATATACATTTTATGGATGGTTCCTGACTCTTTAAATATTAGGTATCACTCTCAAAAGAGAAACAATTGTCTTGAAGTTGAGCTTGGATGGCTGCTGTTCGGCCGAGGAGTTTAGGGGATGGATCAACAGTCTTTTGACAGACTTGACATGAAGGACTTGATCATTACTTTATCTTTAATTATAGTATTCACTGATTTAAGTATGCTCTCTAAGGTATGTGTGTACAGTATGTGTGTGATAGTGTGTGTCTTTTTGAAAAGAGATCCTCCTTTGTAACTCTGCAACAATGGCCCTCCTGTTCCCAAATGGCATCCAGCATCTTAAAATGTGAGAGGGAGCCACTTTTTATTGGCTCTTAAAGCTGGACCTCAGCTGGGTGCAGCACGGAGGGTCAAACTCGGCTTTCACAGTATATAGAAAAAAAGAAAGAGACGAGGAGAAGAATTTCTTTTGACTGTAGATACAGACTAAGATGTCATTGGAGAAGTATGCGATCTTGTGATGTCCACTTAGTAAATTATGGGGCACATTTTTGTGTCTAAGTGCTGCAGTGTCTGTGCCTTTTCTTTTTGTTTGATCTCCTGTCAAGATCTCCGGTTCATCTGTCAAAAGTGAACCAATATTAACCAACGTACATATTTAATGCTGTTTTTTTTCTAATAACAATGTTTGTAAATTTTGGTTGAACTGAATATAACCTAGTTATGATCTTGAGTTGATTTCTCTTCTGTTTAGGATGTTGTTTCCAGAAGTGGCAGGAATCTGTTTTCATAAAAAGACATAAACCCTATGCTAAATTTCCAGGAGAAACAGCAAGTAAAAAGCAAAGTTACCAGCTAGCTTTCAGTTGCTTTTGGGCAAACATTGGTGGAGACAAAACTAAGGCCAAAGAGAGGGAAGAGTGTTTCCAACACTTTCACAACTTAATAAAGTGATAGTCAATGTAACATCGATGTTGAACTGGTACTTTGTTACCGTGCCAAACCAATATTTGAACAATTATTGTGCCAAACAGTCTTAACATATCCATCTGTATCCCACGTAGGGCTCATTCAGAAGCTATATGAGGGGGAGTAAAAATCTAACAGACAACATGAGGAATGTGTGAGGTGTGGAGCTTTTACAGGCTAGTTAACAGTTTTGTTTCAACTCGGCATGACTTCAATGCCTCGCTAATTTATTTACAGGTTCACACCATTGCTGAGATATCTTTAAAATTCTTGACCCATGCACACTAAAAGCTACCAATGCCATATCTCTCCCAGTACATTACACACAAAAACAGCTGGGTGCTGTCAGACATCTCCCACTGCTCCCCAGCATTTATTTTCACACAGGACAAAAACCAGCCTGGAATCCCTTCTGAATTCCCCAAATCAGACAATCTAAGACAAGGAAAATCCTCCTGCACAAGAGTTTAAGTGATAGCAGCAGGTTTCAGCTTCCATCAACTCCCTTACACTCCTACACATGCATTCATATTGGTTCAGCAGTTGGTACTCCTTCAGTAATTGGCACGGTCAAGGTCAGAGTTTAGGAGGGAGAGACTATAGGAATGGAGACTTCTGATTGCAGCGTTGGCTTTAAGGGGCTTACAGAATATAAGCTGCCATTACAAATAATTTATCTTGGAGATATGTTGAGCTTTGATGCAAACTGGCGTTCTTTCATTGCCTGTAAATCAGTTCAATGACAATCTCTCATCCTAAAAGAATCCACTTCTATGACAAGAGATGAATCATGTTTGATCAAAGTTAGAGAGAACCGAAGCAAATGCAGCTCTCATTAGAGGAGTCTAGCCTGATTTAAGTCCAACGGGTTGCAGAGAGTTCATTTTATTCAAACCACACTGAATATTAAGAGTGTTTCAGAGGGTTTGCTAAACTCAAAATGTCTGCGTTATATTCACATCTTTTCTGTCAGGTGACAAAACTTGCATCTCAAAGTTGAAAAGAAAAAAATGATTTAGCTTAACTGTGAATGTCGTGCATTTCTGAGTTTTATGATTTAGTTTTTCATAGGTTTTATATTCCGTGAGACTTTAAAAGTGTAAAGCACTCCCAAAGTGTGGGTTGCGGCCCCCTGGTGGGCCGTGTGGGTAATGCAGGTGGACCGCAAGAACGCCCTCCTACAATTTTAAAAATAAAAGAAATATCACAATAATGAAGATTTACCATGAGTCAACCCTTTAGGTGATTAGTAAGGCGTGTCATGACTATTCATGGACATAATATCACATAATATTTTACTATCTGTTCAGTAAACTTTCCTGTCTATCTTGCCATAATATCATGTTGTCATGTCCAATAATTTACCCTAACTGAAAGTGATAGTTGTAGTCATAACTTTTTATTTTATAACGAGCCCCGGAGTCATTTTGTATTTCAAAGCGGGCCGCGGCAGTCTTAAGTTTTGGAAAGGCTGCTCTAAAGGTTATGTTCCTCCAAACAAAGCCAGAACCTGAAAACCACCAGAACATTTGGTCCTGTAGTGAAAATACATCTCAAGGGCTGTTTGATCTTTCTACAGCATGATTCTTCCCTGTGACGACAAACTGTCTCCGAGCAGCCAGGGAAGTACATGACAGTCATGGGCACTGGGTTCAGAGCTTAGGTACAAACTTGTTTTCATGGAACAAGGAAATCTTTGCCATTTATAGCTGCAGCCGAAACACACAGACGATCTTGTTCCCACAAAAAAAAAACAAAAAAAAACGAGACTGTCTATATTAAAAAAAGATCAGTGGACCGTCATTGTGCTCCGCTTCCTGAGGCGCGTGTCATTTCCTGTTCTGCATCAGCTCTGACGGCTTTTTCCCATGATGGAGAAGACTTCATCTCCATGTCTGTATAGAGTCTATAATGTTGACCCGATATGTCCCTCTGTCCCGGGTTCTCTATCGTTTTTTTCTCGCTGTGGCCTCTGTAAAGGTCGAGCAAAGACACTGAACTCATGGAGGTGAACGCTTAAGATTCTTTAAACCGTTGTTTCTCTTTCTCCATCAGACCCGGAGCCACTCCCTGTTTCAGAGAACTGAAGATGGAAAAAAATCCCAGCACACAATAGAGAGCATTGATCTGCTCAACATGTTTTCTGCTGCAGACTCAGGGCGCCTTGTGTTCTTTTTCTCATGCTGCCGGGTTTTTCAGGCGCGTTTAACAACACCACCTTATCCTGCAGGACCTGGGTATTTTATCCCTTTATTTTTTAAGAGTTGAACTTTCTTTTGATGCCAACTCTGTTATGTGATTTCAGTATTGCTCATGTCTTTTGAACTTCTACTTCTTCATGTGAGCTAATTTGTTTTCTTGTTCCTCCAGTATGGTGTTTTATTACAAATCTCAGGAGAACAATCCCCTAATGATGGAAAAAAAACATGAAGGACTTCTGGCAAAGTGCTGTGGGGAGTTTGATATTTTTCTCTTTTTCTGCCTGCAATGTGTTTACTGCCAGAGGAGTGGGTGGTAAAGCTAAAGAGTCAGATTGCCAAATCTCTGTTCCCCCCCCCACGCAGAAAAGACATCAAATGAATGTGTTTAGTACACACAAACAATCAGTTTCATTCTAAACATCCTTCTCTCAAACTGTCTGTCTGTCTCGTCTTTTTTTGCACTCTATGAACATCTCCCTTTTCTTTGTGTGAGATTGGAATTCTAGCATTCATTCATAAATTACCTCATATAACCCTTTATCCACAGAAAAATAATTCATTTCCATGCACTCTCTGCATCGCCGTAACTTTTCAACTTGAAGTAAATAAATAGTGATGTGCATTTTAATAAGTATTCAAAACTCAAAACTCTGACAAAGTACAACGTAAGATAAATTGTGAAAAGAAATACGGCTTGTTTGCCAAATAAATATTACTGCTTTTTTTTGGACAAAACTGAATGTTTTCAGTGCTGGGTGGGAAGGGAGGGAGGGAGGTTGGGGTGGGATATATTGGGGGAATTATTTTCCTTGCCCTCCTTCATTTGCCATTATTCTTTACTTATTTGTATACTTTCTGTGCTGTGGTAATCCAGGGGAGAGAGATGATTCAATCTTTGTTTGCCCCTTTAGTCTGCTGTTTTGATCCCTTGAAGATAAATTGTGAAAAGAATGCTTGAAATATGGCTTGTTTTCCAAATAAATATTACTGTTTTTTTTCTTGGACACAAACATTCACTTCTTAGAATGCATCTCTTCAAAGCTTGGCTGCTTTGCTTCTTGCAGTAAGATGGCAATCAGAGCTGAACATCTTACAGGGGGTCTGATGAAATGAGCACCAGTCTTCAGTCTGTTGTATTTCCTACCTTTCTTGCAATTACCAAAGTCCAAAGTGAGTACTCATGCCCATAAAAGTTATTTGGTAAAAGCCCTTAAAGCCAGGGACAAAACTAAAAAACCTAACATTGACATATGATCAATTTTTTTATTTTTATTAATTATATTTGATTTGCTTTTCTTGATGAGGATACATCAAAATAAACACAGTATAAAAACGTTGGTGTCAGTTAACAATAGCCAGTTTAGCCTCCTTTTAAATATTCCATTCTCTTCAGACTTTGTGATGGGTTTTAAAGTCAGTCCACTTTTTTCCACTTTCCTTGGCATGCAGATTGTTGTAGTCTTAAATTGTGTGTAAAGTTCTCCATATCATGTCGTTTTTCCACAATGTATATGATCTCATTTTAAAGTTGTTTTGGCATCTTTGTTTTATGAAGAGATGTCCCTCTTCAGACATTCAGAAACAGGAACATTTTGCAGTTCACCTCATGGATGTAAGCCCAATATTCACTTTATTTATGCTCCGTGTTGGTCTCCAATCACTCGTTTGAGAAACGTCCGGTTCTCAAGAGGTTAAATGTTCCTGCTCGCTGACAGTCTTTTACTTTTTTTGTCCGCTGTTTGGTTTGAGTTTTACAACCTTTATGGAGAAACGATATCCAAGATAAGAGATACTGTACTACCAATTTTTGATGTTCTAGGAATGGAGGCTTATTGCAAGAGCAAAACTGATATTTAATCTGATTATAAAGGCATGGAGATAAAAAAGTAAGATTAGGAGATGCTGGATCACCCGCCCCCACCCCCATGTAGCAGCCACAACAATATCTTATCTTACGCCCCCATTCAGCCATTAACAACCATCATCTAGTCCCCACAGCTGTGTCAAGTCCTCGCCAATTCAGACAGCTGTGTAGGATCAGTTTGACTCATTCAGTTCTTCAGGGGAAAGATTTGGAAAGGAAAGTAGACAGAGCAACAAAAAGTGGGTTAGAGGGATGAACACATCTGTGAGAATCCATCTTCTTTTGTTCACAAACAAGTTGAGTATTTCATAAGGGGGACTTTTGTATGAAACAAGGGTAAGTATTCCAATGAGTCGGAGTCAACAAGACTAGAAAATAAAAAATGTCTAATGCCTGACAGTCAGTAGATGCTTATCTTCAAGTTACAAAATAGTTCAAAAGCTAAATTTCCATTGGAAATAAATGTTTGTACATTTCACATTTAGCCAATCTGATATGTTAGGTATGTAGGACCAGAGACCAGAGTTTGCTTTTACTTCTTTGTAGGAGCCAATTTAGTGTGTGTGTGTATTTACGCATTGTATTTCAATGGGTTTTTATTTACTTAAAGGCTTTATATGTGATTTTTTGATCCAGCAGATGTCGCCCTTGAGCACCAGCATGAACCCAAAACAACTCGCGGTGCATTGTTGTGTTAGCATGCTAATGCTAGCGATCTTTATTCTGCTGGTATCTTCACACTGCATGTAAATTTACCTGAAATGAGCGTGATCTAGAAACACAGTTAAGCAGTGAGTACAGTATGTTATTCTTCTTTTCTCTAGTCCCTCAATTAAACAACTTTTATACACGAGGGGAGGAGTCAGCCGGCTGTCCGGGCGATGTAAACAAAGTGAAGATAGGACTCTGAAAACATCACAGACAAATAACAACTCATCATATCATCATCACGGTTTGTCTCTGCTTCATATGTGACAATAAACTGGAAGATCAGAAAGTACTTTCATTTTGGACAGTAGAGAGAGAGAGTGAGAGAGAGAGAGAGAGAGAGAGAGAGAGAGAGAGAGAGAGAGAGGAGGAAGAGATAGGTGGTCTGCTAACCCTCTGTTAAGCCTTTTGCATCCGTCCGATGTGGAATGTGAAACTTCCTCTCTCTGTCTCTCTTACCGCCTCCTTACAGGGTTTCCTGCATCCACACAGAGCGTGCAGGAGGTCAAAGGTCAGACCTACTGTAAAGTCTGTCTGGAAAAAAAATTGTGCTGAAGTACAGCTGCAGGACTTTTCCTTTCCATTCCTTTCCTCACCTCTGCATTTCCTAAGAAAGCCTCCTTCGGGAGCTGCACTGATTGTTTAACAGGGAGTTTTTTAAGAGTCAATTTCAGACGTCGAGTTTACCACATCACAGCTGAACAGACATTTTTGTGGCTCCTTTGAGCACTCTTTACAAGATAAAAGAAACAAAGGAAACTGTCCAGTTTATGTTCTGGAAGGATTGTTTTGAATATACTGATGGAAGAATAACTTAATACTACTAATTCAAAACAATAACTTCCTTATTTTTACTCAACTGTTATTACTTTATGTTCTTGAGTTATATTTATGTCTTACTCTTTCGTTTCCCAATGACACCAGCAAAACATGAGCAAACTTTTTTCAATTCCGATCTGATTCCAATATGTACAGATACTGATTCCAATAATTTTTTTATCATGATTAATGGTGTTATAGTTGTGTTATATGTAACACTACTCAAATGTTTAGTAAACCCATCATTGCATTTCTTATTGAAAGAGCAAAATAACAATAATATGAAATACAAATGCATTAATATTTAAAGGCTTTATATTTTGATCCAGTAGATGTCACCAGCATGAAACCAAAACAATTAAAACTAAACTAAAACATTGTTGTGTTAGCATGCTAATGCTAGCGATCTTTATTCTGCTGGTATCTTCACACTGCATGTAAATTTACCTGAAATGAGCGTGATCTAGAAACACAGTTAAGCAGTGAGTACAGTATGTTATTCTTCTTTTCTCTAGTCCCTCAATTAAACAACTTTTATACACGAGGGGAGGAGTCAGCCGGCCGTCCGGGCGATGTAAACAAAGTGAAGATAGGACTCTGAAAACTCTGAAAACATCACAGACAGTGGGACTCGGGTGTTACACCCATTGTAGACAGTCATGACTCACAGAGTTATTTTCAGAGGAGATACTTGATTTCTACATTTAAGTGTGAAAAATCACAAATAAAGACTTTAAATTAAATAAAGAAATGCATCTGAACTTTGTGCTGGCTTCACATACAAACAGGAAGCAGCAACAACTGTAAGGTCAGAAACTATCTGATCATCATGGCAGCACGTGTGTGAAGCATGAAGCAGCTCATGCAAAGCCCTACTCACTCATGCTAAGCTTTTTTATCTCAGATATGTTTAGTCTATGTCTGTCTCTGCATTTCACACCCGTCTGTCTCTCTCTGTCTTCTTTCATTTCTCTCCTAATGGCTCTCCCCCTCCCAGAGCACTCCTTCCACCCTGACCTCCCCTTTGACAAGAGGTTAAATGTGTGACTTTCGGCACTTAAACTGTACCAAAGTGTGATAAGTATTTCAAGCTAATGAGTTCCAGCTGCACAGTCGTCCACATAATGCTCATGTCAAACTCTTGCATTGCGTTGCCATAAATCATTCATATTGCATTGTTGTGATACTTTGATTTCCAAATTTAGGACATGATGACAAATAGGAAGAGGTCACTGAAAACTAAGATAACAACTTAGTTCACAGGTTGTCATAAACAAATCACAACAAAGAAATCCCTCTCTTTCAGACATTTTCCAACCCTGTCTCTAGCATGTAGCCCTAAGATCATTTGTCCAAAACTGATCCAGGTTGTGGTACCTCACAGCTTCACAGACCTGGTAGAGGTTCATAAAGACATTTCATGTTTCCTCCAAAAGGTTTCTTCTGTCCTTTACTGACTGGTGGACGTAGGTAGAAATATAAGCCTCTGTGGATCATAAGTAAATGACTTCTGTAGTCGTCTAATTTTTTTTCTGTCCTTTCATATTTTTACACCCGCTGTAAAGTATCCATCCCAAAATGTGAAGCAAGATGTCTGTGAAGGTTCTCAGTCATCCTCATCTTTGTAATTAAATAAACTCCACAGAGGCTTTATTTTAGTTATTATTTAGTTTAAAACTGAGGAAGCCTTTCAGAGGAGAGGTGTAATGTCTTTAGGAACCTGAAACCTGAAGTCCAGCTGCCCTTTGGATTGAGTTTTGAATTTCATTAAAATAGAAAAAGGAAGCTTATTACTTGGTTGGTGCTGTTGATTAAAGTTCACATTCCTCATACAGAATTACATTGTGAATTTGTTGGGGACTATTTTCAACCATGGATTTATAAATATTTGGTGCACTTCAGACACACATTTACTACAACGGAGGATTAGGGCCACGTAAATTATTATTTTTTAAATTTACGAGATTAAAGTCGTAAATTTACGAGTTTAATCTCTTATATTTACGACTTTATTCTAATAAATTTATGACTTTAATCTTGTAAATTTGCGACTTTAATCTCGAAATGTAAAAGAAATGTTTTTAATGTGGCCCTAATCCTCCGTCCTACATTGACAGTTTTTGCTAGATGGATAAATTAAATATCTACACAACAATTGTTCTCTTCATTAGATTTGTAAAATAAACACTTTGAATATCACCAACCTGTTGCATTTAAAAAGCAGGTCAGCACATTTCTCATAAATGGCATACAAATAATTACTGTATGAGGATATATTGGTATATATATAATTTTTCTTTTTTTCAATATGACCAAATTGTGCAGTTTGAGGTAGTGGTAAGAAAGGAGAAAACATTTCTTTGTGAGTACTCTGGCCTGTATGAAACTGATATCTAAGAGAAAAAGTGAGCTACCAGAGAGGTCAAGAAAGAGAATGAAACTGAGAGTTCATTAAGGTGTTTGGGAAAGTGGGTTACAGAATGGCCCAGTGCAGGACTTACCCTGGCTCCCTTTTCTGGGAAACATTTACATCCGCCGCTGCAGTCTCTTCCTCCACAGGGGCCACTGTGCTTCTTCCCACCCTGTCAGACACAAAACAGAAAAACATTAGAGTCAATCTTTGGCAACATATACAGAGTCCTCTTCATTGTTAAAAAACAGCGCAGGAATCTGTGTCCATGTGTTGTTGCATTCTTTCCTCTGTGTGCTTCAGATGTGACGCAGTGTGTGGTTAATTGCAGTGTTCTCTATGTGTGACCGGCTGTGTTTGTGTACACTGTGGTTTGGGAATACACTTGTTGTTTATGAGTGTGGAAGATTGCTGCAGTGTTGTCTGCGCTGCTGTGTGTATCTGTCTGGTGTACAGAAAGGATTTTTTATTAATGTGGCTACAATGACTCATGAAGGACGTCCACACATAATGGACAGCCATGTGAAAATGGAAATCCTATTCATTGGAGGGGCCGGGTCCCGGACATGGAGGGGGGGAATTCGTCTTTGAATGTCTGCATACCGACAAAACCACCCACAATCACAAACCGACGTGTGAGACATGACACACACACACACACACACACACACACACACACACACACACACACACACACACACACACACACACACACACACACACACACACACAGCCGGTCAGTGTGGATATGACATGATCAAAGAAAGCTGTCACACAAATGGGGTTTCCCAACCCACAGGTCAGAGGTGACATGACCCTTCAGTAGCTGAGATAGCTGGTGACATTATTGAGACAGATTGGAGTCTAAAGCCTGGCTCACACTGTGCAATTTTTCCCTGATTGTATAAAAGTCGGGGTGTCATGTCAGCTCACACTGTACGACTGAATCGTTTACGACGCTCTACCAGACCTTGAGATCAACGTGCTCATACTGTACGACCCGATTGTCGGGCACGGCCGGAGAGCTCACACTGTATGAGTGAAATCGGGACGGATCGTTGACAATTGTTAATAAAGTTTCATTTGAAAAAAACAAAGGATGACGGTTGGTGAAAGAGACAGAAGTGGAAGTTGTTGTAGGATATAGAAATGTTGATACAATCGTAGATATATGGAGACAAGTTTGTGCTGCACTGATGATCTGTACTGAAAAAAAAAACAAAAAAAAAAACACCGGGTTGTGTCCTGCCGCTGGTCGCCATGACTACAGTCCTCCCTTGTCTCTTGTTATATTGTAGTCACACACAACTTCTGCCGGACCCTTTCATGACGAAAACGTCAAGATTTTAAATTCTAAATATCCCACATGTTTGAAATAAATCGGGGCGTCCCCGACGATCGCCGGGCAGATCGGGGACGTTAAGATTGGATCTTTGGACCGCTCACACTACGAGATAATCTGAACAGAGAATCGGGTCCGAGCAGCCTCGAGTCGGGAGAGACCCTGAGATTGTCGGGAAGGAAGAATCAGAGCTCAAATCGGCCCGATGATCCTGCAGAGTGAGCCAGGCTTTAAAGAACTTTTGTGGTCATGTGATGTTCCAAAAAAATAAAAGTTGGACAATTTTCCCTTTTTTTAATTTGAGATCATGTAGCATGGAAAAGAAGAAACCCTTCCAACTTAGGCAGTGTCTGTAGACACAACACAACATATTGGTTGCCAAACTTTAACCTACAATGCTGCAAATAAACACGTCAAAAGTTAAGCTAAAATGGATCGCTGGAATTACTCTATAAAGGATCCAGATGTTCTTTAAATAGATCTGTTTCTCAATCCGTGACTGTTTGAACCCTTCAGTACTGTTACAAAACAATATCTAATACTGTTTCCGCACAGTTTAAAAAATTACTGTTAAACTTTCCACAACGGGGGCCTGACGATGAATCGCAATGAAAATCATAAGAAAAAATCAGGGAATTGGGTGAAGAAGAACCTACAGTTATATTTCAATTTACATGTTTTGAGTTTAACTTGATTAGAGAAATGCAAAGAGTCTCTATGTAGCCCATTCTGACGTCTCTCTCTCTTTTGTCCACCTACGTCCTCCTCCTACACAGCCATACCATACCCTGCTTAGGCAGCAAATACCTCAGTACCCTCCTCCCCTCTCCCTTGTAAGGACCACTTCATGCCCACAGTGGCGACAAAACAGCAGATTAAGAATCACAATAATTCTCTCCTCATCATTTTGACAGCAGATCCCGGCAGCCTCTCTTACAAAGGCCACATTGAGACCCTCATCACACACAAAGACCGCTATTTAATACGGAGACGAAGTCCTTTAATGATCCCCTATCTCCACAACAAAAAGACCCTCTTCCCCTCCCATATGGAATGCACAAGGCGACATTTCTTGCTTAACTATCTGGATCTGAGGGGTTCCTTTCAAACCACTGTTTGATACAGCTCAAATGTGATGTGATGGGATTTAATTTAGCCTGCGAGCTTGCTCTGTCTACACACAGAATACTCTATTCAAGGAGGGTAATCCAAACTGTCTCCTGTGCAGGGTGAACATGTTAGTATTTTTAGATTATAGAAACATAAAAACAAGTCGATCACTTCATCCCAATGAGGATGTGAAGACCTTTCTCCACACTAAGGAGGAAGTCCAAAAACACAGACAATGGCCTGCGTCACCCCCGGACAGACACACAAAGGAATGGTCCCATAAAAGGGATTACACATTATGGAGCAATGCAATAATTCTACTTTACAGTTTACAGGCTGAACGTAGTTTCAACAGAGGACAATAGGACCGTGCAGTAGTATCCTGTTTTCTCCATGCACTATGATAATGACCCACTCTTTGTCAAAAACCACCTTTTCCATAGCTAGTGTAAAGACAACCCAAAAGCTGGAGGAGAATGTGTTCTTGCACTAATTTTTTTATAGTAATACAAACTCAAACAATCAGATGTTTTTGAAATTAGGGAGGTTAAAAACTTGCTGCTATGCGTGTTCAATTTAAATCCTTGATGTGATGTATTCAGAGTAGAGGCGGGCGATATGGAAAAAATATCATATCCCGTTTTTTGGGGCAAAATCACAATCACAATTTAATCCCGATTTTTTTCATACTGATCTTAAAACTAATTTTCAGGTTACTGACCAGTTCAAACAAACTAATTTCCCTGTATAATGTTTTTAAAAGCACAAAAACTGTGCTGACAAGTTTAATCTATTTGAAAAGATAGGAAACGGAGAAAATGGAGGTCTCTCACACAGAACATCTTTAGCAACAGAAATGTCTTTCCCTCGATTTGATCGATATTTATGCACAATTTTTGAAGGTTTTCCTCACCACTTTGAAATGATGATTTAGTTATGTGTCCTCTTTTTGTGTCCATCAGGAACATTTTCACGCAGTGATGCATTCGTTTAAAAACATGTAGACTTCGAGTTCTTGTGTTTCTGTTCTATTTTAGCCCTGCAGAGTTCCTACAGCTGTAGCTTCATACAGGCTCTGCAGCCTTTGTTCATCGGCTTTGTTGTTTTTAAGACATCATTGGACTAACTTTAGTTTTGTTTATATATAATCAAACATTCTGTGACACATGATCAAATTTCAGATTTGTCAATTTGTCATGAATGAAGACTTCTTCCCAGTCTCAACATGCAGGACTGAAGACTCAACATTTCCCCTGAGCAAAAGAAACACGTAAAAGGGCAGAAGATACATCGCTAGGTGTCGTGTAAATTTCCGCCTGCAGAGACGAAGACTTCAGCTGATGTCTCTGCAGTGTCTCATTTTGTATTCTAGAAAATGTTTAAGAGTGTGAATTGTTATGAAAACTATCATAAAATGTATATAATGAACCAATGGCCATAAACATATCACTTCCTCCAGGCTGGTTTGCTCTGAAAATTCATCTGTGAGTTCTCATGTTACAGGACAGCTCGCCACGGTTGATCATCTCTTATGTCTTGTTAACTACTGCTGTCAAAAAAATGTAATCACATGCATAGAAAGAATCATGCTTTTTCCACAAAAAAGAGCCCGTCCTTCATCATACGTATTTTAACGTTTGCATTTCTGCACAGGCCACACATGCAGGTCAATTAAGAGCTGAAATGTTACCTAGAGGATAGACTAGAAAAACAGGCTCTGTCTGATCAAGTAACTGCAAGCTGTTTTTAACTTGGAGCCAAAATGGAGTCTTCTGAGCCTTTGTCTCTTGTGAGATCTTTATTTTTTTAAATTTAACCTTTATTTAACCAGCTTGGTCCCATTGAGATTAAAAACCTTCTTTTTCAAGGGAGACCGAGCCGAGACAGGCAGCAGCAAAAACACAAAGTTACAGACGGAAACACAAAGAGAGACACAGTGCAGTTTACAAAACACAACATTTTGGATTAAAAATAGAACCATCTATGAGTCATATCTGGGAATCAGTTGTTCAAACAGCCGAGATAAAACATCGACATCCTATAGAATCTGCTTCCATGTCTTTCATTTTAGATTTAAAAACATTTAAGGACTCCAGCTCCTTGAGCTTTAAGTCATTCTGCAACAGATTCCAGGCTGAGGGTGCAGAGTACCCAGAAGCCCTTTTCCTCAATTTCTGTCGGAGCGTTTTGGACAGAGAGCATAAAGAGTCCTGAGAACGCAAAGAATACTGTCTGGTATTTTAAGTGTGAGTATCAGTTTAGTCTTCACAATAAGCAGGAAGTAGAGAATGAGCTAATATACAAATACATTGCAAGACGTTTCATCAGGAGGAAATTTCTCATTTTTAATTAAATTAACGGTGATATCGAGGTCATGTTAGTTTGATGGATGTCTGATACTAATGTCTGAGAGTCCAGGGCCATATGTGCATGTGAAGGGATGTCTGGTGTATATATTTAAGCCATTTTCCTGCCATATTTTATACCTGCCTTTGACAGTGCGTCTTAGAATGTCTAATGGTTTAAATTACCCGAACTATTTTGGGATCTTAGTACAGTTCAAGGTCTTCTAGCCAGTTATCAGATTAATGCCTTTAATGAGGAATGTTGTTTTTGTTGCCTCCCTGTTCTTAAGAACTGCAGTGACTCTCTCTTATGCACTGACTCCTTCAATGCAAGTAAAACCAGCTGGGTCAACCACACTATTTTCTCACACTCACTCTCTATTTCATTCACGCTTTGAATTTCTTTGTTTTTAAAATATGTAGAAATTTGTTGAAGTTTGCTTGTGTTGTTATACATTGTATACTAAAACAATGTATTGGACACTGATGCGTCAATTTGCTGATTGTCCAATTTTATACCAACACAAAAAGCCACTTTTTCTGCTTCACCCTAGAGCCTTGGTAGAAGTTTTAACAACACACATTAAACAGTGTTTTGATGTATAAAATGTGGACGTAGTCACTGTGCAGTCACTTATTGGTTTCTGGAGAGGCATTATGAAGCCTTATGATGGCAGTCGTCATATTGGAAATTCTGTTTCCACATAACCTTTGATCAATCTAGAAACAGGTGAAGAGGGAGGACTGTGGAGGGCATTTAGCTGAACGTTTTTCACAAACATCTCAATTTTAATAATTTTCTGAACACATGATCACAAACAGTTTAAAGGCTTAATTTGTGATTTTTCACAATTAAATGTAACAGAAATCAAGTATATCCTCTGAAAATAACTCTGAGTCATGACTGTCTGCAATGGGTGTAACACCCGAGTCCCACTGTCTGTGATGCTTTCCGAGTTTTCTGACTCCTCCCCTCGCGTATAAAAGTTGTTTAATTGAGGGACTAGAGTTGTTTTGTTTTGCTCAAGGGCGACATCTGCTGGATCAAAAAATCACATATAAAGCCTTTAAGCATATTTGTAATTGTTTAAAACTAAGCAGAGAAATATTCCTGGAGTACAAGTACAACTCCCTAAAGTTTAAGGACTTCCTGTCTCCTACAATGTTGAACTGAAAAAATTAAATCTCGTTCAAAGACGTTACTGCTTAAAAAAATTAGCTTCTTCTTGTTGATTATATGACCTATTTTGAACTGCAACACCATCATGTGGTTGGTGTGTGTGGTTTGTCTGTAGTCAACCTGAATCATCAGGTTGGGGGGGGGGGGGGGGGGTTCTCAATGTTATGTTAACATTAGGTGTACCACAGAAATAACCACTCACGAACACTTCCTGTAATGTAAAAAACAGCCAAAATCAACACAGCAGCTCAGCCAAGAAGACAGAACGATGACCAGAGCGTAACAGAAGAAAAGTGCAGACAAAACACACTGAAGTCTTGGATTATAAACACAGATGGAGAGGAATAAATGTCAACATTTTTGTGAGGTTGCTGGAACTGAGAAGCTAATGAGGGCTTCGGCCTTGGTTAGAGTCGGCTGCACTCAAGAGGCCAAAATCACGAGGATGATGGGAGGATTTATGGTATTTCTGAGCTAACGTGTATTATAGCAACTCTACAAATGGGACAAAATGGAAAATAATCTCTGCATGTTGATCAGTGTATAAAACAACCATCAATAGAATCCAGAAAAAGTGCCTCTCTCCATTGAAATGTAATAGCAAAGTGGTGTATTAAACACAGACAAAGTGAAGGAGACAGATGTTTGTCTTTGATGGTGAAACACAGCTGTACATTCCACATTCCCCCTGGTATTTTACCCACTACAACATCCTATGATCCCTACCAATAAATTACACACTTAAAGCAACATTTTCAATGGGTGACAGATTGATGGTTGACCTTGGTAAGTGTTGTCTTAGTAGCAGAGATGAGCGCATTTTGGAACATAATCAATACATGTCTCTTTTTCTGTCAATTATTTCCCCATAAAAACATGACTATTTATATTTTTGCAGATGTATCACCTTTAAGAAAAAGCTAAAGACCCAGCTCTTTCATGAATACCTACTAACTTAATGATGATGGTCTCCATATTATTGATGATGATGATGGTAATGACGATGGTTTTTGTTTGATAACGACGACTTATAAGATGGTTTCTATACTGATTAGAGCTCTCAAGAACTGCCCTCAATGTTGTGCTTTGCCTCTGGTCACTTCCTGTCAGCACCTGTGTGTCCAATCAGACTCAAAGCTGATCGTTTGCTCTTACTCACATTGTTCCCTTTTTTCTAGATCCTTGCTTGTGTTGTTCTTACTCTCTGATGTACGTCACTTTGGATAAAAGCGTCTGCTAAGTGAATTGTAGAATTGTAGTATTTCTAACTATCTGTTGTAACTATGTCGTGATGGAGATGACAACTGCCTCTTTGAGATGGTTTCTCAGTTTTCACACATGAAACGACCCAGTGAAGTATAAACAGTGTTTGTGTGAGACCCCTTGCCTGTTCGAGGTATCAAATGAAGAGATCACAAGACGATTGAAGGTCAGGATGAGTGTTTGATCTGGGACTGGTGATGATTTAAACCCTTCAGTAACTCAAACTGTTGGGGGGAACAACACAGATGGAACCAAGAAGCGAAATGTAAAATATGGCTTTTGTGATATATATACATATATATATATATATATACACACACACACACACACACACACACACACACACACACACACACACACACACACACACACACACACACATACATATATATGAAGGCACTTAAGGTTAAAAAAGTCAACAGAAACCAAATCTTTCTACAAGGAAACCAATGAGAGGAGGCTGATCGGTGGGCTGTTGCTCATCCTTAATGAAGATTCTGACCCTGTGGCCTTTCCACTTTGACCTTGGCAGAGAGGAATGTTTAATTCTATTCTTCAAAATCAGGAGTGCCAGTTTCTTTCTACAACCACTCGTTTGGTGTCGGGAAGTCAGCTGCCATCAACTTCAACAAGAGATGATTGACTAACAGGGACATTTCTTAACCTAAGACAATAAGGAAAAGAAAACCAATGCACAATGCTGCAGAGAGGTTGAGATATTCTTAAAGAAAAAACTCACATTATATTATCAATACAATGATGAATGTGGTGTTTCCAGAACACACAGTTTCTTAAATACACCCTTTAATTGATGTATCCCTTTACATGGAAGCTTGAGGTCTAATTCATTGCAGTAAATGCTTATGGATGCAAACAGTTTATATTTGCAGATTGGTTTGAATAGTTTAAAAAAAAAGTTTTCTTCCTTCCTTTTACTGACGCATTTCTACATACAGTATAACATATCTGATAAATAGAGAAACAGCATGAAAAGGACAACAAAAAATAAAAAAATAAAAAAATAAAAAAAGGGGGTGTTCCCAGAAATAATTGCACCATAGCAGAACTCGAGGTCACAAATCCACAGGGTGTCTAAGTTTAAACAAAGCAACCTGAGTTTTAATAATTAGTTTCCTTGGGCTTTTAAAGCTTTACATTGTGAGCTCTTCCTTTTTTTGTGAGACCAACTCATTCTGCTAATGTTCAAGGTAATGGATGTCTCTCTGCATGCTAGTAATGTGGACCTCAAAGAGAAAGTGCAAACTCGTTGAACTAAGACACCTGTCCATTTTTACCAAGAAGCTGTGATAAGGGGGACTAAATGTTAAAAACATCTGTGGGGAAACATGTTGGGTAGATATATCTTGCATATGCATATCTGCACTTTATCTCAATGACAGGATGAGACTGATTCTGCCTTGAGTGTGTGATACTCCCTCTGCCAGCAGAAAACCATCTCTGTGAAGGATTCACTGTTGGCATGCAAGCTGCAAGAGTTTACATTTAAACCAAGAGGTCACCAGTTTGAAATATCTCAACAGCTTTTTTTGATGGATTGAAATGAAGTTTGTTAGAAACTAGGACTGTTTAACGAGTACAATTCTTAAATGGAGTACTCGCAAAATTTCAATAGTTAATTGTAATTCATCACATTTTTAATTGCATGTTTGAAATTCCATTATTTCGCAATTGAAAATATTAATTTGTAGGCATTTGTCTTAACTGAGAGTACTTTGCTTGCTGTTTGAAATTTTTATTTATTTGTTTATTTTGACAGGGACAGTGTACAGCCAATAAGCTGTACCAGAGTTAGCTATAAGCTAATTTACATCTGTAGTCCCTGGGCAGGAGACAGAGACAATCAATCAACCCTGCTTTTATTTTGAAATAAAATAAAGACCATGTGCAATGGACTGTCTGGATAAGATTTTGTTTATAAATTTCAAGTGGTAACCAAGTTCCAAGTCTTTCCCCTCACTTTTTTGCAATTTGGGTAAATGTTTCAGCAACCCACAAGGAGCCTCCTTGCCTTGCACACAGTAGAGCTAGCCTTGATGCTGGCTATAGTTCAAGGTCTGATCACAGAGGAAGCGCTTCAATCAAAAGGATCTTAAATGATTTTACCATTTTCTCTGCAGCCTCTTAGATTGCTATTGTAATCTTCAGTTCACTTCCTTAATTATCAAAGCGTTAATTCTTTCACTTTCAGAATGGTGCTTATTCTTCAGCTCAGCATACCAAAACTTCTTTTGTAAAAAAGAAAAACAGTACTAACGGTACAACAGCACAGATCGCTAAGGCTTGAAAAGTAGGCCAGCATGTCAAACAGGAGAGAGTTTATTCTTTCTGTGCAGCTTCCGCCTATAGTCTGACATAGAATTTAATCAAATAATCAGTTACGATCTATAAAACAAACACATCCACATCCACAAACAAAAATATACATACAGTACAGAAGCCGGAAAAGCAAAACATCAAACATGACCGTGTTTGTGTTGGTGTAGTTTTTTATAACTGAGGCATGTCTCGATGCAACACCAGACGTCCCACAGGCCTTCATGACGGTGATAAGGGGACTTCTCGTGCCGGCCTTGATGGATCTCACAGATTTTGTACTGGATAAACAGAACAGTCTGTGTGTGCACCACTGCCTCTTTACAGCTAATTGTGTTTCCTGAACGTCTGTGTGCACTCATAAAAACACTCCAACATCAGTAGATTCACACAAATGGAAAGTCTTTAAAAATATATATATATATACAAAGAGTGGGCGATGAATGAGTTTGCAAAACTGAGCATGAGTCATGGATTTGTGGAGGAGAATGAGCATTTAAAATGTCTCAATGTCTACACAGGAACAGCTGTGAGACTAAACACAAAGTTGTGATTTGTCATGTTTATGGAGAGCTGCTCTCAAAAGCAAATCAACATTCTCAGTTGAGTAAAGACCTGGAAATAGACTCTTATGGTGACTGTGACATCCACAAATGTCAAACTCATTAAGAAGCCACATGACTGCATAGACAAAGACATCCCTCAACGTTTCTTGCTAAACAAGGCTTGAAACTCTTTCTTCCCCCCCAGACTGTCACTCTGATGAACGCTAAACAGTCACAGAGTGTCAGACCTGTCGCGGTGAAATGACTCTAAACCAACTGTCACTGTGAATATATATATATATAATATTTAATTTAAATGATAATATACACACTTATTTATGTATTGACATGTTTAATTGAGCCATCTGTCACATATCTGCATTTTACTTATCATGTTACTTCAGCATCTTTTTGCACTATGCACCACTGCACTGTTTCATATTTAGTCATGTAAATATTAGTCTTTTCTTATTCTGTTTATTGTTGATATTTAATGTTGTACCTGTACATAAGAGAGCACAGTTCACCAAAGTTAAATTCCTTGTGTGTGTAAACATACCTGGACAATAAATCTGATTCTGATTCTGAAAGTCTGAACACAAAAGAGAAATATTAATGCTCAATTATTTAGAATCCCAACTTCTGTCCAAAGCAAATACCTGTAGTATTTTATAGCACCATTAGCTAAGAGAGAAACAGTGGGCTAGATTTGCAAGTTCATAGGTAACAACAAGTGAGTCTGGCTCTTTAGCACCTTCTTCTTATTGTGTTCGTCATATTTATTCATATAGATTTATTTTAAAAATTAGAGGGAAGGGGGGAAGGAGGGAAGGAGAGAAGGACATGGGTCACTGCTGAGAGCAGGGAATGACTTTGAAGGAGAACATGATCCGGAGCAGAGGGACCTGAATGAGTCCGAGCAGAGCAGAAACTCCCACTGTGCTCCTCTGGCCGGGCTCCAGTGTAAACACAGCTCTAGTTTCAGACCTGGACCCTGACACAGCTAGACCTTCACTTTTCCTGAACTGGCCCCCAGGTCACACAGAGTCTCAACTCCATTTCCCAGAGGGCCACACTTCTTAATCAATTCTTCCTGCTACAGCCTGAGCTTAAATGGACGTGGGGATTAGACTCATTTCAGTTCTGGACCTGCAGCGTCCTCCAGCCTGTCAGATGTTGTTATGTTGATAGATCTGCTGCTCAGCCCCTCGAATCAGACGATCAATCACATCCAGATGGGAGGACACATTCAGTAACAACCTGTGACACATGTTTGTTGTTTTATTTTTTACTAATAACTAGATTCAAGTATGAGCTAAACCCAAACAATTGGACGTAAAGGGGTTGAAGATCTCATAACTGTCAGAAATGGCTGCGCAATAAAAGCAATTTCTTTAGTTTTCCATTTTCATGCAGTAACATGAAGCTCCTGCTAGCTATCAGCTCATCTCAGATTAATTGATGCTGATATGCTACAACTACAATTCACTGAGCAGACGCTTTTCTCCAAAGCGACGTACATCAGAGAGTAAGAACAACACAAGCAAGGATCTAGAAAAAAGGGAACAATGTCAGTAAGAGCAAACGATCAGCTTTGAGTCTGATTGGACACACAGGTGCTGACAGGAAGTGACCAGAGGCAAAGCACAACATTGAGGGCAGTTCTTGAGAGCTCTAATCAGTATAGAAACCATCTTATAAGTCGTCGTTATCAAACAAAAACCATCGTCATTACCATCATCATCATCAATAATATGGAGACCATCATCATTAAGTTAGTAGGTATTCATAAAGAGCTGGGTCTTTAGCTTTTTCTTAAAGGTGCAGAGGGACTCTGCAGATCACATGGAGTTTGGAAGTTCATTCCTCCACCGACAGAGGAGAAGAGTCATGATCAGATATAGTGGTGACATTTTTTATTTTGGATGCAGGGAGGACATGTTGCTCGTCATAGGTATTGTGTATCATATGAAAAACATAAAGTACAAACCGAGTTATAACACTTCATATCATTATGGAATATCTATGTCACTAAATTCAACACAGAGTGAAAGGGTCTTGGCGTTCCTTATACAATATTCTATATCTTTAAAGTACTTTTACTTCCAACAGCTGTACATAAAACAAACATGTATGGGAAAAGTTTTCCAGGGTAGAAGTACTGCATCAGGACGTATTATCTAGAGCAAGTTAAACATGCTTTTATTTAACTTGGACTGAAGTTCGGAAGTCAATTCAGTGAGGACGTCGTCTCTGGAAAATCCCTGTACACTGTATATATCTCAGCCCCATGTCCTTTAACCTTCCTCCATCTCAGTGGTGATTAATGTGGGGACACAAGGGTCCCATCAGGCTGTGCTGAAAGAATTCCAAGACCTCGTTTCTCCCGGTCCTCCCAGGCCTCAGTCTCTCCGTCCTTCACTTCCTTTTATAGCGTCTTTTTTTGCCCCTGGTCTTTATCATCCCCTGTCTCCTGTCCCCTCTCTCTCTCTCTTGTTACATCTACTGGTGTGTCCTCCCTCTTATTTTCTCTTCCTCTCTCAGTTTGTCTCCTTCATCTTTCATGTGGATCTCCTGTCGTCTGTCTCTCCTCTGCTGAGGTTTGTTTCTCAGTGAGCTCAGATGGAAGGATTGTTTCAGCTGTGTTTACACGAAGACAAAACATAGCTCGCTCTCTCACACAAATTTACTCTGGGTTTGTTATATGATGTATTTCTTAGCGCAACAGGTGTCCATATAATGACTCAATTTCTTGTATTTCTTGGTGATGCACTAATGTTCAAACTAGAGTCATATCCATTGGTATGCAGCCTTCCTAATGTCACAACATCAGGCAGAAACATGGCTGATCTCACTGATAGTGCCACATTTTTCCTCTCGGACTGAAGAAACAGACCAATCCATTTCCATTCCAGCTGTGGTTTAATTGATTAGACAGAATTATTTCTAGTCATGGGAAGAATGTTAACAAGATTGGACGATGCACGCTTTGTGATGCCAAGGTCCATGTCCAAAAATGTGTCATATCTCTCTGCATCTCTCATAGCTTTTTCATCTTCTAAGACTACTTGGAAAATGTCGGTCATTGGCTGGGCACCAATTTGATTCAAACAGTAATATCTCAGAAAATTTTAGACACGTCGCCAGGAAATTTGGTAATGATACACATGGCACCCAGATGATGAATCTTAATAACTTTAATGATTCTTAGACTATATAGATGAAATATGTAGATTTAAATTATTGGAGAGCCAGCTAAATTAAATATATATAGTCCTGGTAGCAGTGGCCTTGGGGTGCGTTCAAATTGTCATTTTTGCTTAGGAAGGTTCCTAACTGAGTGAAATGAAGCATTTAAGAGGCGGTCATGATAAGAGCCGTTCAAATTCTCTAAAAGTTAAGGAAAGGTGGGTCAATGCTTCCTTTATAACCTCCTTTAGCTTAGGATACACTGGACCATCCTTTACGAAAGGAGATGAGATATGCTGCCCCACAATTCCTTGCGGCCGCAACATTTAAAGCGAGTCGCGCATCCGACCGTTCAGGAACATTAACGATGATCGTAAAGTGACACAGATCATGTAAGAGATAAAAGATAAGAGACATTTTTATCAGAGGATGTTTTATTCACCATATTTCATTCACTTAAGAATGCTTTGTGCAGTTGTACATTTGTATGCTTAAAATATTTTGTATATTTTGCATAAATGTAACAATTAATTTCATATTGATGTTGATGTTGATTTCTGATTGGACAGGAAGCTGATGGTTTCACTTTTCTTACTTGTAGCCTGGTGGTCTATATTGCTTTTATTTCAATTCCAACCTCGTGGTGATCAGGATTATTTCACCGGCAAGAAGCACAGGGGAAAGTTTTTTAGATGCGTTTTTGTAGTCCATTTTCTGAACACTGTAGTTTCAACACGGCAGACCCACGTCATTAACCTCCGCCGGCCCGTCGCATTTAATGACGTCGCCTACTTGAAATGTGGTCGGCTTGTCAGAGCAACGAGATCGCCTTTCCCTAAGTCCTTTATGAATTCTCCTAACATCTTTCCTTAACCTCATGACGTTTTTCCGGGGTTAAGGTAAAGTGGATAGTGAAAGGAGATAGGAGGGACAATTCAAACACACCTTTGGGTTCAAATCTGAACTCTGCCCTTTGCAGCATCATCCCCTACTCTCTTCTCCCAATATTTACTTTTTATAGACCAGGTTATTTTGCAAACGACAAATTGAGGAGATATTTGGCAGACTTACAGATAAAGTTGGTGGTGACTGTTCATGAGAGATAAAGAAAAATTGTATACCATGTCCAAGATTAAAAGTACAATGATAGGAATTTGTAGATATTTAAATATTATACATTTAAGTAAACCATTTATACTACTGTAAGTACTATTACTGTGAGAAAAATTGAGAAAGTGGGAGAAATAGTTTTTGTGCAATGTGCATGTTTGTGTGTCTAAACTGTAGTTTATGCGCTTCTGGGCCAGTGGTAAAGAGTGGCAGTGTGTGATTGCTGGTTGACACACATGACTGAGAATGAAAATGAAGCATGAACAGAGATTATCCACAATCAAACCGCTGGTATTCTTGGCTCCCTGTTTCCTTTGGATGTTGCCCTCTGCTTCTTTTACATACTTTCACATGATTATCTGATGTGGAAATAATAAAATAACAAGGTTTTTTACAAACGTATTCACGCCAACGCAAACGCTGATAGAGGCACACTGTAAGTACAATCCTATGATGTACAGCTAGAGTTTATTTAATGTGCGTGTTTACTGTGTGTGTGTGTGTGTGTGTGTGTGTGTGTGTGTGTGTGTGTGTGTGTGTGTGTGTGTGTAGATTAGCACACACATTTGATCTGGTCTTTTCATTTAATCTGATTTACCAGAATCATTGTCAAGCACACATGTCCTCTGAAATGACTGTAAATACACAATAATATGACTGCTGTAAATGCATAGACATAATGAACAGATATATATTCAGCATGAACAGTTGATTTAGAGCAGTTGTTCCAAACCGTTTTCTATGAAATCCCCCGAAACCCCCCACAAGAAAAAAGAGATTGTGAGTGAGGAAATGTGTTTTACATACAGACCTTTGAATTAGGGCTGGGAAATATATCGAGTTTTTAAGATATATCGATATATATTCAAACAAGATATAGGGTAAGACAATATCGTTAATATGGATATAGTTTATGTTGCATTAAAATAACGTTACAGAGGTGCCAGGTCACCTTTTTCTCATCTCACTGATGATGACTGACTGTCTGTCCCTCTTCACCCTGCTCCTCCTCTCTCTCTCTTTTATTGTATTTAAGGAACATTTTTATTTTATAATATTACTTTTTTAATTCGCAAACAGGTAATTTATTTTTCCATGTCTTTTCACTGTTAATAAAATACATGTCGATATATATCGAGTATTGCTAATCAATATGGAGATATGAGTTTTGGTCCATATCACCCAGCCCTACTTTGAATAAACTATCCAGTAACTGTGTTGTCATTATTTTAGTTCTGTAATGTGCAAATCAAATTCATCCCTCTCCAGCCCGAGATCTTTGGCACCCCCCATAGGGGGTCCAGACTCCAGGATGGGAACCAATGATTTAGTGTATTAAAAGCGAATGAGATCGTCTAATACAGGAGATATCTGAGAAGATTAGTTTTAATTGATTTTTAATAACATTAAACAAACTAACCCACCTGAAATTGGCCGACATATAACAAACAGGGTCTCCGCTACGTACTCTCCTACTCGTGTTCTTTCATGTACAGTATGAATCACACTGAGTTTACATTATGGATATACAACTCAGTAAACACTTTGTGGAGTAGTCCAGCTATGTGGGTTCCTCTGCAGGGTTGTAAAGAAACCCTTGACACATTTAACTCCACCCCATTTCCTTTTTCCTGTTTAGAGAGCTTCTCTGGATAATCTATTTTCTCTTCACACAATTCTGCTCTCAGGATGTTTCCCATAAAAAAATAGACATCACTGAGCCCGCAGATAAACACGACCCACACTCTGTGCACGTGCAAGAAAGACAATTAGACCCCACACTCGCACATCCTGCCAATGAGAGGAGAGCCAATTGACCGACTAATTCAAGACATGTTTCAGTGGCCTACAGGAAGCTTCAAACAAGTCTAATGCAGACCATTTAGTCCTTCATCACAATGCTCTTTCAGCAGTGTTCTCGACTGAACATGCATGCTTGTTTAAGTAGGTCATTTTTTTACAGCAATGGGGGGAAAACAGCCAAGCTCACCAGGCCTCTTCCTCGCCGTAACAATGCAGAACCACAGAGACTAATCAAATAATCACTACCACAAAGTCACGCTCTGCAAAAAAAAAAAAAAAACATTCTTGAGGGAACAATAGGTAAGAAAACAAAAGACACACACTGTAAATCCATTCATTTGTTAGCCTGCATGCACTTGCCAACACATCAAACACCTCAAACCTCTGACCTTTCTGCACAAATTCAAAAAATGTAAGAATGTTTGTCTCAGAGGTGAGGGCGACGCCTCTGTGGAAAATGCATGCCACCTCTGTGTCAGTCCAACACACACACATCCATGCTCGCACACATCAGGAAACCCCACACATGAGCTTCTCATCCGAGGCTGCATCCTGCAGCACAGTACAATGGTCTCTTCCCCTGATTGTTATATCCAGGCGGTCTCTATATCACAGCCAGCATTTTGGCAGGGGATGTGCTGGCCGTTTTTTTCCATCCTTATCACAGGCAGACATCTTCGTCACATGCCTTGCTCCCCCCCGGAAAAACATCTATTGGAGAGGTCACTCGCGTGTCAGCTTTCCATCATGTGTGACCCCCAAACTTTCTCCAGTCAGCTGAACAGCCATGTCAACTTCCTATTCTCTTATGCATATTCATAACACAAGCAGCTTGATTTAGTTTAACCACTAAGGTTGAAATGCCAAAAAAAAGTCACAGGCAAAAACAACATTTGTCTCAATCATCCACTTAGCTGAAAAGAGGGTAATTGCTTTAGCAGATGTTGCTGCTGGGCTTCCAGGTACTATAGGGATCTGTAGAAAAAATACGTTCTTTTCATGGTCAGAGACTGAATTCCCACAACTTAGACCTCCTCTGCTAGCATCATCCCCGCAGACCATCGTGCTTAACCACATCTTGAAATATATTCTCAAACACATGAGAATCAAAGCCTCCTATACAAAACATCCTGTTAACATTACCGCCTCAAGAGCCTTCCCTTCCTCCGCCAACTGACACAGATAAATGGAATTTGTGTACAGGGTTCATGAGTGTGTAGATAAATGTACATGCATCCATGCATGGAGTCACAATTTTGTTCTCATGAACCAAATGGTCCAATTTTACCACTTCAATCAGTGATTTGCCCATAGAATACAGAGCAGGAATCCAGCAATGTAAAGTGCCCCCTTAAAGTGCAAACAGGTATGACCTTACTGTTCACACCTCAAACTTGAAAACTAAAGGAGATCAAGCATTTGTATCTCGGGCTCCTCGGCTGTGGAACGACCTGCCTGAGGATCTCAGACGAGCTACATCAGCATCTTCTTTTAAAAACACATTTTTATCATAAGGCCTTCTTATAATCCTTGTTTCATGATGTTTTATTTGTTTTACTGTTAACTTTAGCCGATCTTTGTCTCAGTTGTTTCTCTTCTCTCTGTTCATTGGATGATTGCTGCTCTGTTGTTTTATTTTTCATGCTTTTTTAATAGGATTTTATTGTTGTGTATTAGACTGTTGGGATTTTTCTTTTTTCTGTAAAGCACTTTGTGACGTTGGTTTTGATAAGTGCTTTATAAATAAACTTTATTATTATTATTATGATTACTAATACTGACTTGAAATGTTCAGGACGCTCCAAACTAATTAGTTGGTACAAAGGCAAATGTGTATACCTGTTGTACAATGCCACACAACACAGAGAGGGAGGACACAGCTTAACTTTAGGACTGTTTCTCTATTAAGTTATTAACAGTGTTGCTGCAGATTTTGTGGGACCTAGTCTGATCCCCGAAATGTTTTTCAAAGTTTAAATTACCATAGTGTGAATATACAGATAAAGTTGTATTAAAATCAAATAATTGCCAGTGATTGATGAATAGTATTCTTGCTTGAAATGCCCAACCCAAGCATTTGGGATGCTCAGATCAAATCTGGACCAAATCTGGAAGTTGGTCTGGTAGCTGGAGAGATGCCTGATCACTTCCTGAGCACTGCCAAGGTGCCCTTGAGCAAGGCACTGATTCCCCACCCACCATCAGCTCAGGAGCACCCGCTGTGGGCAGCTCCCTCACTCTGGCATCTCTCCATTAGTGCATGTCCACATCCTATTTGTGTATATTTCAGCCTATGTGTGTGTTGCATGACTTGCAGAATGTAAAAACAGAAATTTCCCCTTGTGGGGATCAAAAAAGTAAATCTTAATCTTACTTAATCTTAATTGGGGTGATGCGTCCAACACCGTACTCTTATTTTCCAAAACTGATAACCTGATATCCACCCACTTCATGCTTTTATTATTCAGCTGTGTATAAGAAATAAGCCATGGTTTGAAATTTTCTCTAATGTTCCCGTTTTCCATTCATAACAAAATCCACTTCTTTTCCTTTTCATGTTGGCAATAAATAAAACACAATGAAAGATTCCCAGGAGAAAAATATGTGCAATTGCCCCCATATTCAACAAATTGCTACATCTCCCCTCTCTCCATTACAGCCAGCTTTTCACCACACCTTCTGTTGTGGCAGTTTACAACAAAACATTTGGCTTGCTTTAGTTTGACGACACACACAAGACTTTTCTATTATAACATGGTCCATGGTTTCAATCACAGAGGCTGTTGCAATTCAGTGTGACGTCACAGTGAGTCACATCACACCCCACGGGTTTCTGCTTGTTTACTCAATAAGTGAAACTTGAAAAGTCAGAACTTAACAAATTAAAGTTGCGTGTAAAATATCTTGAGAAATATTTTTTTGAAAAGGGGGGATTCCAAAATGGGTTAGGGTAAGGGTAGACAGATGGTGGGAAAAAGTTGAGGATCACAGAGGCTGGGGTCTGGTTCAAATAATAGAAAGAGTCCTGTGGGGCAGATTTGGAACTGATATTAAACAGAAACATATTTTATGAGACGCAGGTCATATTGAGAAACTCTGTGTCTGATGGGAAACTCCAGAGATGGTGTTGATTGGTGACTGCTCCATTCAGTCTTTTTACATGTTAAATTAACTCATTAAAGTCTTCCTATGTGATTTTTCTCACTTAAATGTATAAATCAAGTATCTCCTCTGAAAATAACTCTGTGAGTCATGACTGTCTACAATGGGTGTAACACCCGAGTCCCACTGTCTGTGATGTTTTCAGAGTTTTCAGAGTCCTATCTTCACTTTGTTTACATCGCCAGGACGGCCGGCTGACTCCTCCCCTCGTGTATAAAAGTTGTTTAATTGAGGGACTAGAGAAAAGAAGAATAACATACTGTACTCACTGCTTAACTGTGTTTCTAGATCACGCTCATTTCAGGTAAATTTACATGCAGTGTGAAGATACCAGCAGAATAAAGATCGCTAGCATTAGCATGCTAACACAACAATGCAGCGCGAGTTGTTTTGGTTTCATGCTGGTGCTCAAGGGCGACATCTGCTGGATCAAAAAATCACATATAAAGCCTTTAAATGCCTTGTTACATGAAACTGTTAGCTAATGGCTTGTTGTCTTTTCAACAGCTTCTTTTATGTGTGCAGATCGACGTTCTACCAAAAGTCAGCTGCTGGTACTGCGTCAAACCAAGAAACTGAAGCTACTTTGTTTTTACTCAGTTTATTTGTATAATCACTGTGAGCTGTTTCTTAATTTGACCATAAGCTTGCCTGCACAGAGCAAATAGATTGTGCCAAAACTCAAATAAAACTGCTGTGTTTCCAGCATCATTGCCTTGGAGAAGAGCAGCACAGTAAACAGAGAAGCTCTCCTGTGTCACACGCTTTTAATCAAGGCCTGAGCAAATCTGATAAAAGCAAAAGACAACAGTTCTTTTCATCGCACAGCAAGAAAATATATTTTAATCCGAGTGCCTTGAGTATGATATTAAATGTCTGGCATCTAATACCCCAAGCTAGCTGCAAAAAAACAGAGAAGCAAAACACATTAGAGTCCTTTAAGGACATACAAAGCATGGACACATGGTCTCATGTTCATGTGAGCATCCAGCTTCAGGTTTGGAGGGACAAAGAGAGGATATAAAGCCAAGTCATGCATTAATTTGGTTTAATAAAACATAAGTTTTCTGTCTTCAGTTTCAACATTTAAGGCTTAATATGCAATAATATAATGGTAGGGAAAACACTGCATTGAAGTGGGAAAAATCGCATATTAAGCCTTTAAGAAGTTTAAGACTGATCACATTGGCCTGTGATGAAAATGTAAGCATAAAAAAAGTGCCAAAATTTGGCTGCATATGCTGCAGCTGCTGCAGAGATCTATGAGCTTTCCTTTGAAAAATATTTGAATCTTTTCTTAAATTTTCCTTTGATTGAGGGTCAAAGCATCACAGCCCTGCTTTTATTCAACGCACAGAGAAACAGCCAAGAGCCTCAGATATCAGTGATTCAAAAACACATGATTAAAAAGGTTTGAGTACGGCAGCTTGCTTTCAGGATTTATCTCTTTAAGAACAACACCCCTCTTTGTGTTTCCTTGAACAGAGTTGTTTTGTTGAGCTACAGTTGAGGGATGGCAACACACAAAAGCATTTCATACTAAATAGTCAGCTACTTTGGAAGATACTTAGTTGACTTATCCAGCTGAGCCTGCTAAATCTTCATAATATAGCTTAAAATAAATTAAGTACAATAAGAGTTTATCCCCCATTGGATGATGGACTACGGTGGCCAACAAGGACAATTGACCTGCAACAGCCAAAACAACAGGAAACCAGCAGCAAATTCTGAAAGGAAATCAATTCAAAAGTAAATGCAGAAGTCCAATAGAAGTGCAACGACTAAAATGTGCTGCAAAAGAAAGAACCGCGTCTCGAGACGTGCAGAAACGTCAGCATCAGGGGTGCCAGATAGTCTAGCGGTTTTTTTTTTTACACCCCACAGGCTATATAGTCCTGGGGACGGGGGCCGGTCTCAGATGTCAGGCCGCGGGTCCCAGGACTCACAACTTCAATCTCCCAGCAGTAATTAGTCCTGTGCCCTAGCCAGACATAGAGTTTACAGCGCTGTTAGCCACACTGCTAATCTAGCAAAGCTATTAGTCTATTAGACACAATTTCTCAAAGCTGTGTAAGTTTTTGTACATGTTATGAAGTTGTGTTTTTGCAAAGTGTGTGTTACTTGGTCTGATAATTAATTAACTTCCATGTCTCCCTCTCCCATCTGTTAGTGCCCATCTCCAGAGACCTGAGTGGAGGTTCGGTGAGAGCAGCCTTAAAGCAAACCCGACAAAACCACTACACTACGATCTTCTCAAGTCAAAAGATTCATTTGGTCTCGGGGGGATCAGAACATGGTGATCAGTCGAGTCTCCCACCGTGGGCCTTTTAACTCCTTACTCTTGATGCTCCCAAAGTCCAAAAGACAGGTGTCAGGTGGATTAACAATGGAGCTAAGCAGCTAGCGCTAGCTCCATGCATCTAGACCTGGGGTTACCCCAATTAGATCCCCTGCTCAGCTGTCTCATCCCTGGTGTTGGCTTAAAATGTCCTAACAGTGTCTATGCAGCTTTCCTGTCTAAATGAAACATTACATATCTGGGGGTTGAGGGAATATTTGTATGGAAACTTTAAGAATTGATCATAACGTTGTGTTTATAATGCCTCAGAACAAAACTGGGCAGTGACATGAACCCAAAGCCTACTGTACACATCACATCGGAGCCTGGAGTGTGGGCTATAATCTACATGTTCCTCTCCTCTCATTACCTGTTTGTTTCATGTCAAATTCACACTTTTAATTTCAGCAGACCAGTAAAAGAACAATTAATGACACAGCATCTTAAGAAACATAGTTTTTGATGTTTGGTCATAATATCATGAAATGTGTGTTTAACATGGCTGATTGTACAACTCAAAACACATAATAAAACTGATACATTTTTAATGTATTATTGCATATATTGTTAATTCAAGAAATACATTTGAACTGAGGGCCACGTTGAGGGTTGATGGGGGCCGCCAGTTGCCCATCCCTGCTCTAGGCTATCCGACAACCCTAATGCAGAAGTTTTTTTTTAAAAGGTTTCTTTTTGATCACGTGTCATTCATGTATTTGCAGCGTGATGGATGTTAATGCATTTTTTTATTGCTATAGCAGCAAAAAATTGAAAAAAAAAAACTATGCCTCTGTGCTCCGCCTGTCAGCATCCTGTGTCCTTATCAGACCTTATCAGACTTAAAGCTGTTTGATAGCACTCGCATTTGATTTAAACATTTACATTTGCTTTTGAATAGATATTATTTCTGGATAGGCAGCAGGTTTTTCTTAATGGACAGGGACAGTGTGTACAAGAGGAATTAGTAGAGCACAAGTTACTTTTTCATTGACTTTTAGGGAAAAAAGAGTATCTTTAAACTCTCTGTTATTAAAGATAAACAGCTTTAAAAGCATGCTTAAAAGATTCCTTTTTTTATTCAATCTTTTTATCATGGCTCAGGGAGATATTGATTTCCCTGTCCAATATAACCATCAATAAGCAGTCTCTCAAAATGTTCTTTCAGATGTCCATCGCAGTGACTGCATAGTTTAAACTTCCTTTCCTGAGCTAATGCATTCTGCTTCACTCGGCTATATCATCTTATAATCATTTAATGTTCAATTTTTCTTTGTACATTTTGAATAAAATGACTGACACGCAAAATCCAAGAAAGTGGGTCATATCTTCTTCATTAAGGTAAGGTAAAACACATTTGGTTACATTTCAGCACACCATGACAAATCTGCACTAATAAAGATCAACTTGTCATCATGTCTTCTTCGGTCATGACCCCCACCCTTCAATCTCTGCAAGGTCATAGGTCAAGCCAAAAAACAACATATTATACTCTGAAATGAAACTCCACATCTGACTTTTTTTTGTTTGTTAGTGATTTTGAAATATTAAAAGTGTCCTCACTTCCAACCAGAAAAACGTGCATCATGAGCCATTTCACAATAAAACTGTAATGAGCTAAGCTGCTGTTTAAGAGCATTCAAAGCCAGAGACCCTCCTACTGCTGCAACTCCCCAAAGCAGACACTCCCACGGTCTGCTGCTGCATGCAGAGCAGTTATGAGAACGACAAACTGAAATTTGGACTGGAGAGTTTCAAATAATATTTTTTTTGATACTTGAGTGACAACAGACTGCAATGTGTTCGCAAATACGAAACGAGAAACTTACCGCTTGTACTCCTGCGGCGAGGATAGCAATGAAGAGGCACAGAAGCAGCAGCCTGTATAGTGAATGAAACATGACAGCGTTGAAATTGCAGTTCATTAAATCAGTGCTGTTGTAATGTTGTGCAGAGGAACTCGCTTCCAGCTCACCTCAGGTTCTTTAGTCCTCTGTTATGTTGCATGGTCCGACTCATGCGTACCTCAAAACTTCACTTCAACTCCTCAGTTTAGCTTGAGCGACACTTCTACAGCATGACTGCTCGACCTTAAACGTTTTAAAAAAAAAAGTTTACCCACTAGTCCATACGATTAATTAGCCTACATTCAGAGCACAGCTTTGTTAACTTTGAAATGACGCACAACTTTATTTATTACGTCAGTCGCCTAGGTGGTAGGTGTACTGTAAAACAGGAACAGTAACAATAAAAATGTCAAGTTAACAAGTATATTTCTTTATTTTCCCATCACTTTGACATCATTAGCTAACATTACTTACTGTTTCACAGCGCGGCGGTAGGATGAAAGGTAGAAGTTATCACGAGGCAAGTGTTGCGCGCCAGTTCCCGACCTCAAAGAGTTTCAGAACAGGTCCACCTGTGACACCAAAAACCTCCTCAAAGCAGGCTAGTCGTTACAAAAAAAAACAGCAAAGTGTGGCGAGTAGTCCCCTCTCCTTACCAAGAAAAGTCAAAGTGTTTGTAACTGCAAGGGGTTGAGTCCGTAAGCAAAAGGGCGAGGGTGGTCGTTTAGGGGAGAGGGGGGTGTGGTGCAAGAAGAAGAAACAAGAGTGACTTTGCATTGATCAGAAGCTCATATCGTCTCGGACAAAAGATGCAGCCAAACGTGCTGCCCGAGCTCCGCAGATAATTTCGTGAAATACAAAGGAGAAGGAAGACAAGAGGCGGCCGACAGGTGGTTTGTTAGCGGGTTCTCAGCAGCACTGTTGCGCATTAAAGTTCACCACAGCGCACCGCCGAGATGATGTTACCGTGCGGCGCACTGTTACTGCTGGCGGCTCTTCACTGCACCATCGACCTGACAGAGGCTGAGGTAAGCGGATAAAGCCCCTATGACACTTTGAATGTACTTTTTAGCCTGTTAGATTAAGTTAATGTGCGCAAACTGTGGATTAGTTTTAACACTCTCCTCGTGTAAATTGGCAAGAGTTGCGCACATGTATTCTTCAGAACAGCGGTATAGGAAACCTACAATTTCAGCTTGTTTAATCAAATCATCCTCCTTGAAAAGTCTTTTTTACTGTCTGATAGACACACATGTTTCAGTGTCACTAAAAAGCGTGCCTTCTCTATACCTGATGTTTTTGTTTTTTTTCTGTTGATTATAGTCTGTTGTGTCTGTTTTTTGTAGCTCACACTTCTTGTCTGTTTGCTTGGTCACTCATCCAGCACTTCTGAACAATACATTGAGTCTACTCCCAGTCCTGCCTCCTCCAAAGAGGAGAGAGAGAGAGAGAGAGAGAGAGAGAGAGAGAGAGAGAGAGAGAGAGAGAGAGAGAGAGCGAGCGAGAGAGGGTGGGGTAGGGCCTACAGTAGCTGAAGTGTGTGTGTGTGTGTGTGTGTGTGTGTGTGTGTGTGTCTGTGGTATGCAAGATAATAAGTAAGGCAGAGATGCAGTTTGAGTTAATTAGTGGTATGCTCAGATTTTTAAAGTGAAGAGAATGTGTCTCATCTTTAAGATATTAAGATATGAAAAACACAAACACTATTCAGTCATGGCCCCTGTGATCTTCTTCCACAGACGAGCCAGATAAGATATTTTTATAACTGGTTTTATAACTGTGTCCCAGTTAGCCTGTGTGTGAATAAAAGGAGATATTAAATCATTATTCATGCTGAATGGACAAAGAAAGACGTTGTTGTTGCAGTGGAAAAAAACACAAGGTAGCTTGAACTTGAAAAATCTTTGTTTGATGTTTGCCATGAAATACTTACATTGAAGAAATCTAAGGAATTAGATCGTACCCATTTGGACAATGTCAATTTAAAGCTGTGAGCGTGAATTTAATTATCTTTATCATCTCCAAATAAGACATCTGAAGTGAGGGCTCTCGTTTTCCAGAATGTAATATGAATGATGCACGGTGCGGACCTCATTAGAAAGATTATATTGTGAGGTATTAATGTGGTTCAAGAAGCTGAGAATGCTCTCAATAATAACACAGGAGACTGTTTGATCAAGTTTAGCGTTTTCAGGTCCACAGGTCTGACGAATGAGACTTTTACAGCTAGACTAGATCACATTTTTTAAAACATTTTGTGGATCCAGATGTCCCATTTATTTAGACAATTTAGTGAATAAGTAAACCGGTGTGGCAGTTCTGATAAAACACATTTCTGCACATCCTGTCGGTGGCTGTCATTCATCCAAACTAGAAGTGAACATAAAGGGGCTTTACTCAGCACGCTGACCCATTTAAGAGGAGATGCACTCCTTTTTTCTTAAATTTAGCGGCTGCAAACTGCACTTCCAGAAAACAGAGTTTGGCTGATGTCCACAGGTGAAATCCCTGTATTTTGTATCCTATTTGTCTCCACATGTATGTTGATATATACTCCAGAAGTGGTGACTATCCACTGGAGGGACTATCACAACATTTCACATTTGCACTCCGGATAATATCTAGATATTTACAGAAGGACTTCTCCCGAGATTCTCCCGACCTAGCCGTTCTCATATGCTCCTCACAGCGGGGGACTTTCCCTGTCAGAGGGCAGGGGGGGGAAGACTATCCCTGTCAGAGGGGAGGGGGGTCGGGGGATTTCCCGAGGTAAGACGTGACGTAAATAAACAACGCGGAAGTAGCGGCCGAAGCAACAGAGTCCGCTACACAACGTTATAATAAGAATATTTGTCTTTATATTTGACTGTTAGTGTTGTTGCACAATAGAGCAATGTGGGATGTTTCAGAGCAAATGAACACCTCAAGGGAGCCTGCATGGCGTTATGGAGCGGGGAGTTTCTCTCTCTTCCGTTGAGTTTTAAGTGTTTATTTTTTGTCATCTGTGATGGATTATAGCTTTGAGTTGTTGTCATAAAGAGAAAAATTAGTTTAGGAGGTTTTTTTGGGACTTTAAGTGCCAGCTCATGAACATGTTAACAGTATCAGCTCAATCAAGCCATCATGTGTTTCATTTGCACATGTGCTGGGAAAAAGGTTTTACAACACAGCATGCATTTCCCCCCAAAGTTTTATTGGCCAAACATTCATTATTGTTCATTTAGACCAAGCTTTGGTTCAAAGAGCTGCGTAGGATAGAAGTGCATGATGTCAAGACCTGGCTGAACATCTCATCCCCCAGCAAATGACACCAATATAACCCGAGTGACATTCAGGATGTGTTGTTTGGAGTGTCAGACAGTCATATCCTTCCAATGGAGGTCCAAAAAAGGATTTTTTTTTTATCCTGGTGGTAGCTTTCATCCATCCAAAGCCGAAGGGCTTTTCTCAGAACACTGACCCAGATTTGAGGCTGAAATGCATTCATATGTTTTCTTAACTTTTTAGATTATGTAACCTGCACCCTTTAAATATGAATCAAGTAAAAAGAAAACAGTGTTGGGCTGATATCCACAGGTCACTACTTCACAAGGTTTATCTCCTCTTTGTCTCCATATTCTGAGTCGTGAACATTGACTGAGTATCAGAGCTTCCTGTTTAGGCTCCTTTTGTAATCAGTGGGGCCAAACTGAGGCCAAGAGTGAATTAACAAGGTAAACAATTCATCGTCAAGCACACAGGAGCACACACAAAAATGTGATAACCCAGATGTCAGGCCGACTTTAGAAAGGCAAAAATGAAGAGATAGTGTATGATAGCTTTGGGAGGATGTAGCAACAAGCTAATATTTAGATGTGTGTAGAACTTTGCTCCATTGAGTGACTTTCTACACAGTTTGTTTTTTATCCACATGATACAGTTTCTCACTATTGGCAATGTTTTTTTTTGGGGGGAGGTCAGAATGACTCATTGTAATTCCTAGAGTAGGAAGAAGGAGGAGGAGGAGGAGGAGGAGGATACCTGGAGTGAGAGTTGGTGTGTGGGATGTTGGATGGAAGGATCTGGAAAGCCGGTGTTTGCTGTTTGGGAAAGATGAGCTTCCCCGTGCTGCCAGACTCCTGCGTCTTGGCTTGGACGAAGATGTCCCAGTACAAGCTGAACCCCACCAGTGAGGATGAACTGGCTGTGGGAGCTGCTATATAATCCCCACACAGTCTGAAGAATGTGTGTAGGTTGTCAGCTGAAAGCCTCGCATCATTATCAAGACTTGATCTCTCGGTCATGCTGCCCAAAAGTGCAAACAAGGCAGCTTGTAGTTTGGTCTACAGGCCTGACCCCCCTCCCCCCCCCCCCACTGAGACAACAGCTGACCCTGTTACCGTGACCGGCCACCAACCAAGCAGTAGTGCATCCTGGGAAAGCACAGCCTGCCTGACCCCCCTGTCCCCCTGCAGCGTTGTAAAAATGCCTACATTTGGAAGAGTTGTGATTGTGTTTGTGTCCGCTGTATTTTGACAGGCGTTGCCGGGTGGCAAAAGTAATACTCCTCTGACCTTGATACTCGAGAAGTGTGGCAGGTATGTCCCACTTTTTCGCCTATGTGTGTTTCTCTGTGTGTGTTCCCTGTCGTTGCCAAGTGAGGGGAGGATTAAACAGTGGTTAAGCACGGTAAAGCCCTTTTTTAGTTCCCTGTGGTCTAAGCATCACCAAGTAGGCATTTCAAGTACATTTGTCACAGCTGCATTTTAACACAGAGACTACCTCCTTTGTCCTTCAGAAATCCTGATACCATTTTATTTTTCTTGGTGATAACTTCCACTCATCACTTGAGTATAGGACACTACAGACTACCCTTCTAGCATGATATAAATAAATTACTTATTATTTCTAAGCACTATAGGCTATACTTTATACTGATGTACTTTGTACTGATGTGACATGATTGCTCAAATTCCTGTATGGTCTAGCTTAGGACACAGAAGAAATTCCTACCTCAAAGCTAAGCTCCCAGATTTTTTGTTTATCTGAACATGAAATAAACAGAAAAAATTCTGCTCCAAAATGTGACTCAGAGTACTGTTGGCATCTGCTGCTGTCACAAAAAAATCTTAAATCTTCTACAGTTGTTACACCGCTACGCAAACCCACAGCTAAATGCTATCCTTGAGCCCGAGGTCAAGGCCAGTGAGCCAACTCAATGCCTCTCCCCACGTGCTGCGCAAACGCAAAGGTACATCCTGCCCCACCTGAATGTGTGCAACTGTCCCGTCCGCCTGACGTGGTACGTGTAGGCGACCCACCAAGATCCTCGTACGTGCTGCGACCAGCCCACCCGGACACCAGGGTACGATCTCCTCCGCCAGCCCTCTCTTTCATATCAGTTTAGTTCATGTGCAAAAAGAACCTGTGAAGTGTTGAAGTGTCACGTCTTCCTCGTGGCGTCTCTTCGACTCGAAACCAATTTCCGCCAGCTCCTCCACAGGTGCTGCTAATGAAGATTACAGAGACAGAGCCACCACACCCCCCTCCCCCCCTCAGGTGGGTCATCAGTACTGACCCTGCTTCTTCTCCTACCAACCACACATACCGCTAAAGACACTGAAGTGAATCCTCCTAATGCATTCTCATAAAACAGACACCTGCTACTAGATTTGAGGCAAAATTTGGAGGCATTTCATAAACTGGTATCTGTATCGGAACTTTTCTTTTTCCCACGCTCACATGCTCTGCTCATTAAAGTGCCTGGAGATCAACTTGTGTTATCCTCAAGATCAGTTTTTCCTGGAGGTGTATTGTTCTGTTGGAAAAGTGCAGTTTAGAGTTTTCACTGTGAAATTGGTGAGTCATAAATGTCATTTGTGGTTTGGACAGAGTTGGTGTAATGGATACGTCTTTCTGACAGCGAGGTGGGAGTTGGAGAGTGATGGAGGGATGTAGGAGCAGACTGTGGGAGATTGGGGGTCACGAGCCCCCTCTGATGTGGGGGATGTTTGTCATGGCCAGCGATGATACACTGTAGTAAATCTTTTAGTCTCACACGCTGGCCCTTGACCTGCACTTCCACCTTCTCCTGCCAAACTGTCCAACTGGAGACTGATAAACATAGTTATGGTGTTTACTTTTAATTTATAGCTTTATTTTTTTTGTATTGGCCCAAATGGAGCCAAGAGTGAAGTCCTGGCTGTCTCTACAGCATGACGGTACATAGACAAAGAAAATAAATAGATAATAGTAATAATTATTACATCTTATTAAAGCATGACACTGACAGAGAAAAAGCTCATGCTGGAAAGTTTTGTGGTCTTGGCAAACAAAAAAATCCCATTACACTGACCCCAGAGTCCAGGCCACGAGAACATTTGAGGAAGTGTTAGGTCATGACACAGTTGGACAGGTTCATAGTGCAGGAGCAGGGTCCCCCCCTCTCATTTTGTCTCCAAACACTCCATCCCTTCCATCCTGTGCGACGCAAACTTTTCCACAGACTGAAACTTTTCCTGGTACTGAAGCATCCCTTGTCCAACTGCATTAATCCTTAACTGTAGTTTTCAGAGTCATATTATTGAAATTATTATGATGATTAGAACAGATGTCAAAGGACCGGTTGACGGAAAACAAGGAGAGGTGGACCCAAGTGCAGAATAACAAAAGACTATTTCATTAAAACAAACAGGCAACCAAAACTTACAATGAAAATTTCCAAACTGAAAAATCCCCAAAAAGGGTCAAAACAGGAAACCAGTAGAGAGCACGAGGAAAACTAACATCTGACACTAACATACACATATGACAATGAACTGACACAGAGGGGAAGAAACACAGAAAGACAGAGGGGTAATCAGACACAGGTGAGACTAACGACACAGGTGAGGACAATCAGGGCAATCACACTGGGAAACACACAGAGGCAGGAATAAAGACAAGAAACACTGAGGACACACAGAACTCAAGAAAGTAACAAAAACACACTAGAACATAAAGAAACACTTTGATACGACGTTCCAGAATAACACAGGAAACACTAAAGACTAAACTATGAAACATTAAGACAAAAACACACAAAGGAAACAAGCAACACGATGATAAAGAACAATCTAAACTTTGAAATAGACAAAATACAAACTAAAGACTGAATCATGACACCGGTCATGGTCAAGAAAATATAAATGTGAAAACATTCATTTAAGGTAGTTGTTGTTGCATATTGCCTTGAACACTTTAAAAACCTTAATTCTCCTCGAGTACTGACTGAAATTTGTCAAAATAATGTCTCCTATCGTAAGCTGGCATCGAATTCTTGTACTCTTGGTTGTTTACTGATTTTTTTATCTTTATTAGGAAATGTTAGGAAAAACCCAACACAACCCAAATGCCAGTAGATAAAGGAGATACACACCAACAGATTCCTTTCTCAAACACACTCACGAGTGCAGGGGAGAGAGTGATTGGCAGGAACAAGGTTCATTTAGGGATGGGGGATGTTAGGGCAGATTGAGCTGGGGTAAAAATGGGTATTGGGATGTCAACAGTGCTGAAGAATAAAGGGACACTTACAGTCAGACAACATGATATTATGAATGACACACAAGCACATGCTTCATATTTGTCCCATTAAATGATAAAAGCTCTTGCCAGAATGTGTAAAATGTGGTATGTAGTGCCTTTCAACAAGTCTCAGATTAATGGAGACAATCTTTATTTCTATCAGCTGAACATGAAGGACATCTGAAGTGGTCTAAACTCTCTGCCTTTTACTTCTCTCTGTAGACCTCACATTTCCTCCTCTCTTCTAATCCTAATTGAGCTACAGTTACTCTTTATTTTTTACCAGAAATGGTAATACTGGACTGTTATCGCTGCAATTTACAAAAGGAGGGCTGATAGAAATAGCAGATTGTGAGTCAGATCAGACTATAATTCAGAGTGCTACCAAACTTTTAACCTCTTTCCCGGAGGAGCAGATGCTTTATCCATCTCCTCCTCTGCTGTTCCTTTATGTTTCTGCTGCGGTTCTTCTCTAACAATGAGAATTGTGCCGTCATGTAGCTTGCTATTCTACTGGAATACTTCACCAAAAAAAAAAAGGTTAATCTGATAACTTTGAGAAGGAAATAAACCAGTCATATGACTTTGTTCCCATAGGGAGCGGGAGGAGATATTCTAATCTTTTCAATGCATAGCTGAGTCTAGAAAAGATTAGGACGTTTTTAACTGATACGAGAGCAGAACTGATGCCAAGATCCGGCATCTCTAAGGCTTCAGGGCGGCGACATCTTGCAGTCTCCATATGTTCAAACGGTGGTGACGTTTAAGGGAAGTAGGAGATAAGGCTAAGTATGGAAGCAGGAGAACAATAGACAGAAGCTATGTCTATTAGTGAAGTGTATGGTATGATAATGAGGCTTAAGAGCTCCATTAGTTTGATGCAGTCTTGGAGGTGAGGTGCATTTCTTTTTCTTTTCTTTCTCATATTTTGTTGCCTCAGTTGTGCACCAAATACCAGCTGCTTTTTTTCTTAATGATGACAGTTTTACTAGGAGGAAATCTCCTCATTCAGAAACCTCCAGCTTCAACAAGTGTGCAGCATGCTCAGATTGAAAAGCCTTTGTTAAATAGGATGTGAAATTAAGCTTACATGCACACACACTTCCTGTGTAAGTATTCTCCCTGATGGTTGCATTGTGTCAGTCTGCTTAACAGTGATGGCAGGACTTCTGAACTGATTTATTTCCCAGATGCTTCCATGTCACCCACGTCATTTTCTAGAGAGAATAAGAGCCATTATATTTATGAATTAATGATTTTTTTTCCCCTGGATCACCATCTTAACCTCCCTCTTGTTCCAGCAGCAGGTCAAAGTCAAAGTTATCTCTTGGTGTGAAATATCTTCAGTTCCATTAAATGAACCAAAGTAAACATATTTCTTTAACGTTTTATCATCCAACATGTTGCTAATGGCTAAAGCTAATGATATTCCAACCAGTATCAGCTGTTTGTTTACTGGTTATCGACTCAATTTAGCCTGTTAAACATTAGTGTACAGTCATTGTCAGTTTAAGCAAATAAGCTTGCTAAGTGTTAGCATTAAGCTCAAATCATAGAATCATAGATTCAGCTTCACAGAGCCGCTAGTTTGGCGATGGACTCCTACTCAAGAATCCCCCCCTCCCCCCCCCCCCCCCCTTCTTGTAAAAAGAAGCAAATGCAGGAGTTCAAAAATCTGCCGTTCCTCCAGTTACTACTTCAGGCTTGAAAATAAACATGTTATCATCCTGGAACGAAAATCAGTTTTTGGTGCCGATTAAGACATGAGCTTTATACTATTCGGGGGATCAACTCATTTGTTTAGATATTATGAAGGATAAGAATTGTGCATAACTAGAGGTGTGGCTGATCTGAGTGCAAGAGGGCTCTTTGTAGCTGTTGCAAGCTGTTGCTTCTCGCTCGATTGACCGATAGTTGTAGATAGCGTTTCCAACATGGCGACTGCCATCTATGGGCTTCAAAACTGTGCTCCAGGAAACCAATGGGGTGACATCATCCATGTTTTATACAGTATATACAGCTCTGCCAATGAAAGGCGTCTGATCCAACCTTCACAACATGGTCCTAAGTCTCTGACTAGACTCTTCTCCTCTGTCGCCCCCCGGTGGTGGAATGAACTTCCAAACTCCATGTGATCTGCAGAGTCCCTCTGCACCTTTAAGAAAAAGCTAAAGAGCCAGCTCTTTCATGAATACCTACTAACTTAATGATGATGGTCTCCATATTATTGATGATGATGATGGTAATGACGATGGTTTTTGTTTGATAACGACGACTTATAAGATGGTTTCTATACTGATTAGAGCTCTCAAGAACTGCCCTCAATGTTGTGCTTTGCCTGTGGTCACTTCCTGTCAGCACCTGTGTGTCCAATCAGACTCAAAGCTGATCGTTTGCTCTTACTCACATTGTTCCCTTTTTTCTAGATCCTTGCTTGTGTTGTTCTTACTCTCTGATGTACGTCGCTTTGGATAAAAGAGTCTGATAAGTGAATTGTAGAAATGTAGTATATGCTCCTACCTCGAAATCCCAAATCACTTCTTTTCTTTGTACTTTTACAAATGCAGAGTGCATACTTTTCGTGCTGTGCGATTATACTGGTACATATGTGTCATAACATCCTTGAACTTTTGCCATCTTGTTTATACGTCCTTTGTAGTCCTTTGGCACCAAAACAGTTTTAAAGGGGTTCCTGTAGGTAGGCTATATAAAATGCTTTTAGAAGAAAAGAACAACAGGATGAAGTGGTACATCCTGTTTTGTGACATACCTCCATACCTTATCTTTTCCTGGTAAACAAAGTTTGGAAGTATGGGTATTATAATGCATCCTAAGTCCGGTTCAAATTTAAAAAGTAATGTGCGGAAGTTACTTCTTTTAACTTTTTTTTTTCAATTAACTCAATGAAACAAGCCATGTAAAAAAGACAAAAGAGTGTGACACTATACATCATGGTTGGATGTGTTTCGTTGGTTCAAAAGTCACAGAGGTCATTCCTAGCCTGGTAATGCTATTCCCAGATACCAGAGCCCTCTTGAGGGAGACGCGAGGCCGACCCAACCCCTTCTTGTCTTTGTGAGCTTAAAAGTCAAGGAAGAGGCCTTCCTCCTTACAGAAAGAATGGCTTCCTAAACCCCACATCCTGTAACACAGTGCTGCACATTCACCGAGGAGCCCCAGGAAGAGCTGAAGAACCCGGGGCCCTGCAGCCGCTCGCATGAACTGAACTGGCCCTATTTCAGAGAAAACAAAACGTCTTAACAAAGTCATTGTTGAGAGTCCTTCACTCCCCCTTTTCCCTTTCTGGTTTCACCCCCCCGCTGAATATTTTCTCACTCTCACTGCTTGAAATATCAGATTTTTTCAGCAGAGACGCAGTAGAAGTCTGAGAAAAAAACGAGAGGTCGAAAGCTTTTAATGTGATGTTTCTGTGACTTCATGTGTTTGATGCGGCTCCTGTGGGATTGTAGAGGAATGTTGTTCTTGCTTTTTTATTTTTTTATTTTGTACTGTTTGGACCA